>NW_020885017.1:525348-775482 GCF_003945725.1 Corapipo altera | reverse complement strand
TTTAGGGGTGAGACTCAAGGATGGAGTGGAATTTAGGGGTGAGACTCAAGGACAGAGCCAAGCACAGGGAGGTGACACCCAGCCCATCATACTGCCATAAACAGGGACATCCCAGGCGTGCGCTGCCCTGCCCACTCAGAGGCTTGTCTGATCTCCAGGAGCCAAGTCACAGGTGAGCAGTTAAAGCTGGCAACCAGAGCACATCATCAAGCTGGCTTGGCTCTACCACAAAGTCAGGAGCGCCAGAGTTAGTGGGGAAGAAGACAGAATAGAGTTCCTGTAGGCACAGTTGAGTGAGCTCATGCAGTTGAACGAGCTCATGCCCAACATCAAGTGTTGCCTTGCTCTGTGTGGTTTGTGCCCTGCCTTCACTTGTGAAGTCTAATCTGTGAGTGTTCTTTTAAATTATAGTAGAGCTATAAAAACAAACATGAAGAGGAATGGTCTGAGTGAGCAGGCAGTGTTATGTTGGTATATTACAGTTCAGATGAAGTTACCTCCCTAGACTTGTAACTTGGGGAATCGAGGAGGTATTTTGAACACGTGGAAGTGACTTAATAGCTTTGTGTTAGGTTTTTGTTGGTCAGCTGAACTGACATCACAAACTAGTCTCTTCAGAAAAAAAAGTAAGTCATTGTTTCAGTTACTTCTGTTTTTCACTATACTGCATGTAATCTACAAGAAATACTGCTTTTAAGTTTGGCTGTTTTAGGGAACGTCCCATAGGACTCAAGACCAGGAAAAAAAGAAGGCAATACAGGTTTCTGTAAACATTATTTCACACTCTTTCGGTTTGTAATAGAGAACAAAAATTCAGAATCTCACCATTTCTCTGCTGTCAACACTTTAAAAGCCAGTGGCACAGACTGTCCTTCCACCCCAACTAACAGCTGACCTACATAAACTGATAGACCAAAACAAAGCTCTCTCCATCATGAATCTAAAAATCCCTACTTGTTGTTAATCTACAGTAATATAGAATTTGCTGCATTTTGAAGCAGTCTTGTATAGGCATATTAACAAATTAAGTTGTTTGAAAGAACTAATCAGAAGGTAAACTGCTTACTTAAGGGAGGGTGTACAGCCATGGCACTCAGTGATTAGGTTTAGTTTTTCCTAAAGGCCAAAAGCATATAGGGAATTAGAGTGTGTGAGAACAAGCTTTGAATCAGATTCGTCCTCCTCCAGAAGTGGACTAGTTAAGGAGATCATGAATGAAGATTGTGAGAGTTTTATTCATAATGAGAGAAACCTCTGTGGATGACTGTATTTATTTCAGCTCTCATCACTGAGTTTGTATGATACAAAGCAAATCACTTGACCTAAACTTTTCATGGGTGGTCCTTATAGTTTTCATTTCCTGAGCACTTGAAAACAGCATGGGGTGGATTTTCAAGAGTGCTAATCATTAACTGTTGTAATTGAGATCAGTGATAGGAGCCCTGAGGATCAAAAGCTAAAGAGTGTTAAGAGTTCAAGCTGCACAGTAACAAGAGATCTCAGGTTGGGCACTGTACCAGTGCAGTGTTTAGCCCCACTGTTTTCATAGGAATCCAACACCCCTCAAGGGTTTATGGAGATACATTTATTAAGGTGCAGAGAACACAGATTTTACGAGAGCATAGTAGATCATAGGATGGCCTGGGTTGGAAGGGACCTTAAAACTCATCTCATTCCAATCCCCTCCCATGGGCAGAGACACCTTCCACTAGACCAGGTTGCTCCAAGCCTTGTCCAACACTTCCAGGGATGGGGCAACCACAGCTTTTCTGGGCAACCCGTGCCAGGGCCTCACCACCCTCACAGTAAAGGATTTCACCTTAACTTCTAATCTAAACCTACTCTCAGTCTGAAGCCATTCCCCCTTGTCCTGTCACTCCATGCTCTTGTAAAAAATCTCTCTCCAGCTCTCTTGTAGGGCATACCCTTTCTTTTAGGTACTGAAAGACCACAGTAAAATCACCCGAAAGCCTTCTCTTCTCCAGGCTGATCAATCCCAACTGTCTCAGCCTTTCCTCACAGCAGAGGTGCTCCATCCCTTTGATCATCTTCATGGCCCTCCTCTGGACTCACTCCAGCAGATTCATGTCCTCCCTGTGCTGGGGACCCCAGAGCTGGAGGCAGCTCTGCAGGTTGGGGCCTCACCAGAGCTGAGCAGAGGGGCAGAATCCCCTCCCTCACCTGCTGCCCACACTGCTTGTGATACAGCTCAGGATACAGTTGGCTCTCTGGGCTGTGACTGCACATTACCAGCTCATGTCCAGCCTCTCATCCACCAACAACCTCATGTCCTTCATGGCAGGATAAGCAAAAAATAATATGTTCAGTAAGTTTTATACTACATACATACAGTTAGGAAATTATTTTTTAGGCACAGTGTCATGTCATATCCAAAGTTGAAAAAAAATAAATTCAAGCAGGCAAGTCTTCCTTTCATTAAAAAAAAATAAATTAGTTAATCAGATTCTGATATTTATGTCTGAGACCTGGCCCGTAAGACTTACCATGCTATACTTCATTCATGTTTTCAAGGACTGAAATATTTGGGTTTGTTCAGATGTAGCTCTTTTCTGTTTGGAACTTGAACTAGTTTAGAATTTGAAAATGTTTATCATTTGTCATTTCCTAATTGCCTTGTTGCATACTTAACTGAAGTCACACAATAACAAACTGAAGACAAATCTTCTGAAGTCACACAATAACAAACTGAAGGCAAATCTTAAGTATCACATTTAAGAAGCAGCAAAAGGGATACTCACAGAGTATACTCACAGGCAATTTTGCATCTTAAACTACATATTTTTGTGTTTTGTATCATCTGTACAAAGGAAGTCAACTAATTTAATTATGGCGCAACTGTTTTTCTAATTAGTTCATTTCTTTTATAGGGATAGTTAACTTTACTGGAAGTTAAGTTGTAGGCATAACTTACTGAATCTGGCAACGCTGATGTTGTGTAGATTTGGTTCCACTTGCTCTGCAGTGAAAAGCTCTTGACCAGTGGTCTATGCTATTTTCAGACCAATATTTTTTTTTTTCCCCAGAAAAAAAAATATAATATTTGCCTTGGCAATAAAACATCTTACCTGCTACTTACTTCCATTGTTCTACTACAGAAACTTTTGTATTTAGCCTTTTTTATTGTAATTTACTAACTTTTAAGACAGATAATTATTTTTGCACTGGGATAAGCCTTTACTGTGGAGTGTTTGCTCCTGCCACATCTCTAATTTCTGTTCAGAGGTAGTTACTGTAGAACAGCATTCCCCCCCTCCCCTTTCAGGATGTAAAAGCAGGTGCAAGATCACTGTGTTAAGGTGTGCTGTGGAACACGAGATTTATTTGTTGCTTAAGCTGAATTTTCCTCATTGTTTGAGAAGCCTCCCACGAAGTCATTACCGCTCACTGATATTACTGTTAAGCCCCACACTCTGTTACAGCATTACTGAGGAGCTAACAGCTGCCTAGATAGGAGAAACCCCTGCATCAGCATTCACATCAAAATGAGCTTAAGCACTTGACAAAGAGAAGCTCAACTCTCAAGCTATAGCAAGGACCCATTAGGATACAGCCCAAGCTCCAAAGCACCTTACCTGTAAGTGCTTGCTTTGTATTCAGGTATGGACACAGCCAGTGGTTCAGGTCAGTCCTTGCTCAAGGAGTGCCCCTTCTGGTCCCTGACAAGTCTCACCATTCATAGGATTCTGTCCTCTCTCTAAATCTAGGCAGAGAGAACACAGTCCTCTTGCATGCCTATTTTACTATCACTTTCTTATTCCCCAAAAGCTTATTGGAGGACAAGTTACAGTTCTGTGTCGCAATGTGCTGCAGCCAATAGTATTCCTACTGTACTTGTAGTGCTGCTATATTTTGCCTCTTAATACCTAAAATTAGTTATTAGACAGCTTTACAAAACTATTATGGCTTATCCTGCAGCCTTAAGAGAGATAATTACATTAGATACTCCTATGAAAGCAACTTTCCCACATATGTAGCTACGTTCCACATTTTATAGTTATTATTAAGCTAGTAGATTGAACATTAAACCTGAAAAAAACCCTGCAAAACCAAAAGCAAACCAACCAACAACCACCAAAAAACCATGCACCCCCAAACCAAGAAAAAGCCCCAAATTAGCACACTTACCAGGCACAAACAACTTCTTGTTTCAAACACTCTAGTTTATATAAGCAGCAGCTGTTTGCCATTGCCAAATTTATAGGACCAGCCTCCAGGGCTGTGCTAAGGGTGGGTTTATATAAAGGGCCCTTGCTAGGGCGTGCTCAGTAATGTGGTGGGGTTGTGATGTTGGTATATCCTTTGGTGGCTGGTGGTGTAGCTGCATTACAATGAAGTCAGTATGTAGTGTTGTTAAGAAAGAAGTAGTTTTTATTTATAAAGATAATGCTTTGGGTCTAGAATAGTTAGTTTAACTTTATTTGTCTACTGGAAGTGTAATTTCCTAGCTCTTTTCATTTATGACTTATTTTCTTGTACCTACTTACGGCCTTTTTTTAACTGTAAATGTCTTTGGCTGCAGGCTCTTCTGAATTATTTAATATAGGAAAAATATTACAGAGGTTAAAGAAAAAAGGCTTTAGTAGTGTCTAGCATCTATTTTCTTACTTAACTGCTACAGATAGCTAACTGTGAGTATTTATAAGGGCTCTGTTTTAGTTACTACTGTGGGAATTTTCTTCTGATCCTTTAACTAGTACAAGGGGCTGTGTGGGATTTCTAGCTAGTGGCCTGCACTCATTACTTTCTTCTGTATTTTCTCAGAGCTACCGTGTAATCAGTATCTCTGGGGCTTTACTTTCTAGCTGCCTGTGGTTTCCAATATTCAGTATTTATGGACAAAATACTTATGTTTCTGGGCAAAGGTGCCTGCCTCAGACACTCAGAGGTGTTCGTGCAGTTGTGAGAATAACATTTTCTTGATGCCACATGTTGACTGGGGGTGGAAAAAAGGGTACTACTTTTTTTTTTTTTTTCATTGAATTTGGGAATGTGCAAGTTGTATCTCTTTTGGCTTGTATCCTGTGAGACCTTCTTTGGAACCTGGCCTGCAAGACACTCACTACATTTTCAGGTAGAGTGGCTGAGAGCATGGAGAGGCTTGATGTTGTGTCTGAGCTGCTGTGATGAAGAGTTACCTCTAGAAAGCACAGTAGAAAATTGTGGTTTTTTAATTTTCCAGTGATGGAAGACTGAGTGTCCTGTGGTGGTGGAGAGGCTCAGCTGTAAGGCAGAACTTCACAATGTAAAACCCTTGGGCTCCTAAAGCCCCTTCCCACCTGAGGGCTGGCTGCAAAGGGCTGGTTCTGGAAAAGTAGGGGTTGGTCATGGAGCTTGTGCAAGTAAGTATTACCCAGACTTGGTGTTTCTCTGCTGTCGGCTTGAAGTGGCTACACCTGCTTGAACCTTTAGAATGACTAAATACCCCTTCCAACGAGCAAAGTGACTCTGGTGTGGGAGTGTATTAGTAGTTTAAATAATTTGTACTGTAGTGTCTTGAATCTGTGTGTGTCCTGTTTCTGTTGGAGGTGCATTCTTGTCTGCTTGGGAAATGATTTTGAAGTAAACATGTATGTGATACTTTTTCTTTTAAGTTTATTAGCTTATCTTGAAGCCCACCAGCTTGTTCCTACTAAGTCTTAATTGATGATTGGAAATAATGGGAGAACAAACAAATCCTACTTCTAGGTGGTTCTGCTTTTGAGCCAGCAAAAGCTTTACAGATTCAGGTGTTATCAAGACTAGATAAATAGTAACTTTAGAGGTAGTGACACTTAAACCGGGTGTATATCTTTGTGGCTCAGTGGATTCAGGTGGGTGGGACATACAGGCAGGAATATGACACTAATGCCTACTTTTAATGAACTTTATGCTTAATTTTTTTGCTTATCTATTTCAACAGATTGGAGTATTATAAGCAATTCAGTTACTGTTTGAATGTCTCTTCAAGGTGCTCTTCGAGCTTTCTGAAGTGTCACCAGCTTTGAGTTGTGCATTGGCTAGCTGTCTGTTTATTAGGTGGTCATTTGCCTATTTGCATTTGCTTTCTTTTGTTAGTGCTAATTGATGGCTTATCATGGATCAGTTTGCATCTAGGCATGGATTTGAAGAACTAGGTGGTGTCCAAAGTCATTGTTCTCATTGTTCTGCACTTGTACCTCCTGAATGACAGTTGTTACTTTGGTCCTTTTCCCCCCAGCTTGCTTATATTTTGCTCAAATGCAAAGCTCGTGCAGTTACAGCTTGTCCACTCAAAGGATGTGCCAATTGCTTCCCCCCACAATGTAGCTTATGATAAAATTCCCTTTCATGCCTTTTTCTAAGTTAGTCTTGGGTTTTGCTGATAAATTAAATATTTGATCCTGTGTCTAGAACAGAACATATTTTGTATCTGGAAATAAAAGCAGATTTGTGGTTCTAGTCTCCTGTGTTGCAGCAGACATACACTAACACTCACTAAGAATTTGTAGGCATCTCTGTGGAGTGTTTACTAGGTAAGACAATTACACAGAGACTTAATGTCTGTTTCTAGAACTTACCTTTATCTGAAGAAGGTGCTTGAGTGCTCAGCAGAGGTTCTGTTCTTGTTTGGCAGAACTGGGCTGGTCTGTGACTTACAAGTGCATGGTGAGTTTAGAATTTCTGATGTTGATGGAGAGGGTAATCTGCCTTCTTGGTCACTGCAGGGTGATGCTGGCAGAGGAGGGTTTGTTGCATGAAGTCCTTAGCTCCAGAGCTGGGAGAGAAAGAAGCACACCTGGAAAAAAGTTTCAAAGAGTAAATCCTGAGAGGACCTTCAATGGTTGAAATGGATATTGAGATGAAAAATGGCACTCATAAGTTTGCAGCTGTCATTGTAGCTGCCATCACAACTTGTCCCTGACTTCATTAGAGCTACAGGATACATACAGCTATAGGAGGAAGGTGATTGTTGCCTCAGGTACTTGCACTTGCTTGCCTTGTCAGATACAGTTACTGACAGATGGCTATGAGGAGCTGAAAATATGCCTAGCTCAGCATGAAGGGCACTTGTCTTGGCACTTGGGCTGTTTTGTCACTGTCAGTCTTTATTTCTGGGTTCTGCAGAATTGTACAGAAGCAGAACAAGTACTGCATGTATTTGAGACAGTCCCCACATGTGAAGTCTGGCATGGGAGAAAATAAAACATGCTTGTTGGCAAAACAAAAGTGGTGAGAATACAGGAGAATGTATTCAGGATGAATATGAATGGAACAAGCCTAAAATAGGGATGCAGCAGTGACTGAAGGTTAGCTGAGAGTCTTAGTTGTGTGATCAGATGTTAGGAATAAAACTGCAAAATGTAGATGGATGTTGCTGTGGCCTTGTGTCCAGGTGGAGTTGGGTGTGACACTGGCATTTTGAGGGTGTTTGCCAAGAATGCTTTAACTTCTCAGGTCAAGGCTCTTGGCTAATTAACATATATCTAGCAGTTTGGAGGGAGTTACTTAAGTAATAGTGTATGTTTAGCTACTTTGTGTGCATTAAGTAGGTGCTTTATATTATGTTAAATTCTGAATGAGCCTTCCTGGGTGTTAGTCACTTGGTTAACAGAGCGAGTTAAAGTGACCTTTAATTCTGTGAAATATTCAAATTACCTTTTTTTTGAAGGTGTTTTCCTTTGTGTGAAGCCTAGATAAGTGTTGTGTTTTTCTATGAAACATATGCAAACACGATCAAACAAACACCCCCACCAAACGCCAAAACACACACACAGAAAACCAAAACTTGCTCGGAGTCTGTTGTGACATATGCAGAGGTGGCAGGTAACAGCCTGACTGCAAATGCTGCTTCAGGTGATTTTTGTCATTTCAAGAACATGGTTGCATTCAGTCACAGAGGGATGAAGCATTTGGAGTAGCCTCCTAAATGGCAGGGGACTGGAAATGCAGATGGTTGTTTCTGGCTCTTGGTTCATTTCCTACCCCAGTGTCTTGTGTTAATGAAGTACCAGAGTTCTCCTTTCCTGTTCCCTTTAGTTAAGTGCCTGCTTATCCCTTTTACAGACCTTAGGGAATTCTATGAGGAGTGCAAATGGGATTGTTGAGAAAAGAGGTGGGGTTTTTTTTGTACAAGAACACAGGCCATTCCTGGTGTTCCAAGCCAAGGGGTGTGTTTTGGCAACCTGTTGGTAATGAATGCATTAAACTTCCCCTGCTACCTCTTGAAGTATAGATCCTGCTTGTTCACCAGGCACCTCAAATATCTTAGATAGTTTTTCAATTCTGAAGCTGTGTGTGTGCTTAAAGGCCAGGGCCCTAAAAATCAGTTGTATTCTGTTTGAGCGTATTATAGGAAGAAACTCACCTGAGATTAAATGGAACATGAAATAATGTTTAGCTGGGAAATAAATGGATTTATGGCCAGTGATCAGAATGAAAACAGTTTCTAATATTAAAAATAAAGTGTTGTGTTGAGGAAACTTAGATAGTTAATGGTGCTTCTGTATACGATCTGATACATGCAAATGAGGTTGCCAGATGGCACAAGACAAACTTGCATAGATTCTAGCAAAATAAATAACACTTTTTGTAGTGAAAGTCAACAACAAGCAGAAATACTTACAATGCATTCCTTTACAGTAATAGAATATTCATAAACAAATAATGGATTCCAGGCTAATCTATCACTGCCAAAGGGAGGTGCCAGCATCTCAAGTATTGAAAAAACTTCTGTTCTTTGTTATTTAATTTTTCAATTCATCATTAGATGATAAAATCAATAACTCAAGCCCTCATTTGACAGAAGTTGTAACCTTAGTCCACTCTACCTGAATAGAAGCCCTCTAAACAAGCACGGATAGAAAATTTTGGACATACATAACTAGAAAGAAGTATAAGTAATCTTGGAGAGCTTCCAAGTTCTTAAATTAAAGATCTAACAGACTGAGATACTTATTCCCTAGATGTCTGCATCAAAAGGCAGATTATATTGGTTCTTCTGACTTTGAGAAAGCATTTGCTTTTAATGATGAAATGAAATTTTTTTGTTATCCAAAGGTTCTGTACTTCAAAGAGCAGCGTGCATTATTCTTGCATTATCACTTGATTGCACTTGCCTGGAAATAACCAGCTTGAAACCACTTAAAATTATATATATTATGGAGGATACTTGCTCAGATCAGTTATTAATCTGTTAAGGAATAAAGTATTTTATATTAAAAATAATCCTAGGTAATATTAATTTTTTTCCCCCACCCAGTATGTGATAGGCTGGTGTAGCTTTTTTGGAAAGGAATATGTATGAGTAATTGCAGAGGTATTTGCTAGTTTTCTCATGCAAGTTAAAATCTTTCCTCACCTTCCTGCCCCATCCCCATGCATGGAGGTGTTGTGCCACTGGAATTAGCGGGCTGGGCCCGGTGGAAAGCAGTGCTGTACAGAGTTACATGTGTATCCCAGCCGATGCTGCTGGAAAGCTGAGCAAGACTGACACTGTTCTCCAAAACACTGGAGTGACCTCCATGCAAGAGGGAGTAGGCTCCTGGGAAAAAGTGTGAGAATGAGAGAGTTTGGCTGACACCCCAGGGCTGGAGAGGCAGGATCTCTGAGCCAAACTCAGAACACAGGAGAGCGCTTGCTGCAGGCTCAGATGGATTCTTGTGCAGTCCACCTCTAGCTGATCATGTACTCCTGTGTAGTCTGAGCACCTGTTAGCAACTTTGTGAGATAAAATCTCTGATTTGTGGAGCATCATCACATTGGGGACCTAACTCTCATAATTTATGAAAATAGTCACAGTACCTCACGACTGAATAATTTTAATGGAAGGATTCCTGAACTGGTAATATATTTCATGGTGGGAAGCTGCTGTGTTGAAGACCTTTACTGGGCTATTTGTCTGTTCTGGAGTCTAATATCTTAACACCAATGCAGCATGTGGTTGTTACTGACAGTTGGAGCAAGATAATCTTTAAGGTCTCTTCGAACCCAAGGCGCGTTCTGTGATAAAGATTTCAGGTGAGATAAACCTCAGAAACATTTAATCAAACAAGTGTGCAGGCAATCTCAAGGGACTGTAGAGATCTGCCTGGGACTACCAGCAGTAGCTTGTACTATGTCCATATGGGAACTGCAGTGTCAGAGGGTGGCTTTTTGAAAAGAATGCTACTAGCAGGTGCAGCCAAGTGTCCTGCTGCTGTGGGCAGATGGTGGTGATTCACTTCAACACTCATGGTAACCATTGGGGATGCAGGCATTATCTGGGATTTTTGAGCCAGCAAATGACCAAGCATCTGATCTTTAAATCTGTTTAAATGCCTAAAGATCAGAGAAAATGTGCTTAAGAACAGTATGAATTTCTTAGTCACTGAAACCAATGAGACCAGTACCTTTTGGTGTCTTGGTCTAGCCAGAGGGCTGTGCTTGTCACACAGTACTGTGTTCATTTCCTGTGATCACTCTTTGAGACAAAGTGGTGCTTCTTGATACTGTTCTCCTTGTCAGGAGCTGTCATTCTCTTCCTCCCCCCCACGATGATGTGAACATGGAAATCCAGAATGAGGTGTCAGCTGAATGTTGCACTAGTGCCAGTCTGACCAGCATTGAAGCAGCTGTTAGGTTTTTTTTTTTTCCCCGTTTTGCTCTGTTTTTCTCCTTAGCTGTCTACTCCATTTTCCTGGTTCCTGTAGGTAGCATAGTCCTAGAAGCACATCCCTTGGAACAGCCTCTGTACCTGTGTTTTTTCCCTCTGGATAAGTAAAGATCCTTAAGATAAGGATTATCTTCCACTGGAGTAGAAATAACTGCCAGCACTATGTAGTGGCTTTCATACTAAAAGTGCACCTTTCTTATACATGTATATATTATACACCAGCTAGCATTGTTTTCTGTATAAGTATGGCAGTGTTGAGGGTAAGAACACCTCTCATCTCCTTAAGCTCCCTGTATATCCCTACTCCTTCAGTGTACCTATTAGACACACTGCCTATACATGTTTTCCTGCACACAAGCCCCCATTCCTGGAGCAAGTGGTCTCCCTGTTGTTCATAGAATGGCATAAGCAAATTATTAAAGACATAAGTTACTTTGAAACTAGCTGAGCCATGATACCAGGGCAACAGTTACTGTGTTACACCAGGATCAGGACACAGTGTGATGATAGTACTGAAAGTATCTGCAATGTACCAGAGCACATAAAGAGGCAGCAGAGGAAAGGTAATAAACAGTAAAAGGAGCAGGCCTTACTTGTTCCTCTCCTTGAATTTGCTGTCAGGTTTGTGATGAAGCACCAGGACTGGAACTTACTGTTTTACCAGAAAACATCAGGCTCATCTGAGATCCCCCGCTGTTGTGTTTTTTTTTCCCATTCTTTTGTCTTTTAGTTGATTGACCTCCCAACCTTGCACATTACACCTGCTATTATGCACAGTTGCTAAGCTGCTGTTCAGTTTACCCCAAATGCAAGATGTTTTGTTATGTTGAAATCTTTCAGTTAAACCCCTGTGTTGTTTCTTTGCTTTTCAGCACAGCAGGTTGCTCTCTGGCTTGCAGTGGGGAACCAGATTCGGGGCAGTATTGGTATGTTTTTCCCTCTTTGCAAGGCAGGGAAGATACACCCAGGCATTTTAACCTTTGTTCTATGAAGGCATTGTAAAATATCATGCATAGACAATCTTCAAACACCAGTGGTGAGACTGTCTTGGGAGTTTCTGAATACATTGTTTTTGCAGGAGTCCCTTGAGTAAGTTGTTCAATAAATTGCGTTCTTACACTGTGCTGCTGGACTACTGAATAAAACAACACAACTGTGTGCTACTTTGATATTTTTATTAGCCTTAGCAAGAGATTTGGGAGCATTTACTTGTTTGTACTTTATTGTATGTTTGTACTGCACTGTGCTGCGCTAATTCAAAGTCCCAAAGTGAGTAAAAAATAGTGTACTATTTTTTGCTAGAAGAGTCATTGCATTAGGTACTGGACTAATCCCACCTGAGATGGTGAGTGGCTCTGAGTCATTAAATTAAAATGCAAATTTGACGAAAGATGCTGAATTTACAGAACTAGTTGCACAGTGTTTGTAACCTGTCATTTATAAGCCAGACTTCTTTTTTCCTCTTGAAACAAATGGAGACATTTTCTTCAGCTCTTCCAGCAATCAGTGATTAAATTTACAGAATGGCTTTTACATTTCTCAGCTCTAGCTGATATAATAAAACATTTTATCACTGACTGGGTGGTCCCCCATGGTATTGAGCTGTATGACAGTTTTGAGTATCAGGCCAGCTGTTGTTTTTATTTCAAACTAGATCTTCCAAAAGTGAATAGCATGTAAAATTAACAGTTTCTTGCCAAGTAACCTTGGGAAGTTGTGTAGGTTTTTGTTTTAGTCCCAGGGAAATATATAACTTGGAGTAGCTACCCTGAGAACAGATGATAGAGGATGTGCATACCCTGAAAGAGATACTATTATATGCCATTACACTGGATAAGGAGGGATTTCAAGTGTGACTTATTTGTATTTGAAGTGTTGCTTTTCAGAGTTTATTACTAGGAGGCATCTTCTGGAGATTCAGGGTACTCCTCAGGATAAACAAATTCTGTCCTATTAATATTTTCCTTTTTTTTTTTTTTTCCCCTCTAAGTAAATTCTTGTTAATGAAAACTTTTTCCACCTCACTGTCACATGAAAAAGATGGAGGTTCTTCAGTGAGTGTCTAGAATGGTGACAGTAGAGTATGACATAGCATAGCATGTTCTTGTGCCACAGGCACATGGATTCTGGATGGAATTGCTGAGTGAGTAGCTGCTCAAATGACACTTCCTGGAGCATGCAGGGGAGATGGATGTTCTTACCCTTGTTTATTCTGGCTTTTTAAATTGTATAAATTATACTTAATGACAAAACTGGAGAGAAGAGTAGCTGTAGAAGGAGGTCAAAGCGAGGACAGTTGTGGCCTGTATAGCAACTTCTGTAGCAATCAGCCTCTGCTCTGCTGCTTTCAGCTGCTTTGCTCTAACCTGTGAGCAGTGCTTCAGGTTCCTGGGCTGCACCAGGACACCTGAGATCTGTGTGCCATGTTATGCTGGGTAGTCATATTGTGTAGATATTCATACTATAGGCTAGAGTTGCTCCTCCTGAAAACCTTGGAGGCACTTCTGAACAAGTTCTGCTTCTTACAAGGTATAATACCAGCGATTAACTGTTAGGCAACATCCTGCCTCTGACTTACAGCTCCATCTGGATGTGAACTCATCAGAAATTTTGTCTTGGAGGATCTTGTCTTGTGAGAAGTAGTGGCTTCTTGCTGTATCCCTACCCAGAGAAACGAAGCAGACACCTATTTCTATAAGAAGTGTCTGTAAACAAATAATTTTCAGAGTCTTCAGAGCGTTGAAAAAGGTGACTTTCAAGCTTTGAGCAAAGCCTTAGTCCTGAAAAAGAACCATAAACTTTTTGAGACTGAGATCCTCTTTCAGTTGCTTTATTTGGTGCACAGTATCTTTCTCCCCTCCTAACCTAAGGCAGCAGGTTCTGTACCCAGGCTATAAAAATTCTCCTTCCAAAAACAAAAGGGGGAAAAAATAACTAAACACCAACGAGCAACAAAAATCCTCTGTCCTTTGAGGGGTAAGTGCCCTCATGTCACAGTGGAGCAGTTGTCATTGCTCAACAGAAATTGGTCTGTAGCCAGCCCTTGTGACTTGTCTTTACTGTTCTGTTTTATCCTCTTGGCTGCTGGAGTAGGGTGGGACCTGGCTGGTCCCTTGCACCTCTGCATTGCTACCTTACAGAGAAGGGCAGGTTCTCTACCAGCACCTCTGTGTGTCCCTGAGCCTCTCTCCACACCTGGGAACCCTGAGTGGAGTGAGGAACTGAGGAACATAATATTAATCAGGCTGAAGTGTGGGCCTTGTAATGGCTGTATTGGGTTATCCTGGGAGGCATTTGCCTCATGGGAGTGAAAGAAGCAGTGCCATGTCCATGAGCCTGTTTAGGTGCCCTGTTATGTAACCCCTGGGGGAAAAGTGAGAAAGTTGAGTCAGTGCAGGTGTGTCTTTTATCTACATGGTGATGACAGCTTTCTGTTGATTAATCTGTTCACAAGTTATTTCTAACTGACACAAACAGGGGTCTGAAAAAAAAGGCTAAGGCCAGGAAGGAAAGCAGTGAGCTAATCTGTGGTGCCAGTGGGAGGTTAAGGGACAACTTATGATTTGGGTATCATTCCAGGTAGTTTCAGTGGAGAAAAATGATCTCTTTCTGTGGATAAGGCTAATGTGTGTTTCAGCACAAGACATCTCTCACAAAAAGTACTATATCTATCTTGTACAATAAGCAGTTTTTCCAGCTTGGAACACACTTTTCTTTGGGGACCAAGTTCTCTCTGTGAAAATTTTTGTACTGCATATCACCTGAAAAGTGAATTATTTTACAGTTTTTCGTGCAAAGCTTGTAAATCATACAAGCAAGAGAAAAACAATGCAGAGCTCTATCAAGAAATGAAAAGTACAAATGGTCAACATCAATCTCTAGGGAAAATGATCCAGTGGGCCAACTGCTAATGGATGTCTCAGCTGAGTTTGTGTGCTCTGAGGTTGCACGCAACTTGAAGGATGTTAAGGTGCCAGTAATCAACATCCATCTGTATTTGTGAGAATGGTAGGAGGGGGCTGGCTCTGCATAGGCAGGAAGTTTCTCACTGTTACCTTGCAGTTCCTTCTTCATTGTAGCACTTTAGTACTCAGTTAGTGCCCCTTTTGATCTTCTTTTATAACTTTACTATTTAAAGCATGCCCCCCTGCCCAGCACAGTGAACAAACCCTGCATTATACCTGGGTACTTGTAAAATTGGTAAAACCCCTGAGACTCACTGCAACAGCAAATACAGCAGAGCAACACTGCAGCTGGAAAACTTGCTGGTTAAACATTCATCAGACATAACAGGCTGCAGTCAAGGGCAGAGCTGGTGTCCATTTTTAATTAAAACATGCTTACTTGGTGTTTAAGTTAATAGTAGCAACCATGTTGGCTGTGACCTCTCAGTGAGATGCTCATGGGCAGATCTTTTGCTTCCTTGAAAGCTGTTGTAAAATTAAGGGAATTGATTATTCCTCAAAGCATTTGAACATGTGCATAACTCCATTTTTATTTAGCATGATATGTGCTAAATGATGATATGCTCCATATGATGGAGACATTTCAAAAGCAGAGAGCACAGGCTGCTTAACTGCTCCTTACACCCTTGGAAATTCTCCAAGTGATGTCCTGAGCAGGATAGTGAGGTCTGGGTGAACTTATCAAGAACAAGGTTTCTTTACTTCATACTAAGTGGCTGTGTGAGGAAGCAGCTGCAGTCCTTCAAGTGAGGTATTTCCTCTATGCTGTACACAAGGGTAATGAACTCTAACAGGTACAGAGAAAGATGATCAAGGGAATGAATTGCCTATTTCATAAATAACTGGAAAAACGTGGCCTGTAAAATTTACCAAAAAAAAAAAAGAGTAGTATAATTGCTTTCCTTGGAGTTAAGTACCAGAGAGGAAAAAAAAAACCCCAGTTCATTGGAAGACAGTATTTCCATAAGCACAGGTGGGTACAAGTAAATAGCGTGTAATTAGACCTGTTAATAATCAGCCTAAAAATAGATTATCCCAAGAAGACTTCTACTAAAAACAGTGGGGACAAAAATGTTAACTGCCTTTGAGATGGTATTTGAATAGTTCATGAAAAGGAGGGTATGATATGGTGCCTGAACTAGTGGGGGCTGATTCTCAGGGTCTGGGAAATTCTGCAGCTCTTTACTGTGACAGCCAGTATCTGTTGGAGATCTGAGAGCTAAAATGCTCCCTCTTGATCTTGGAATCAGAACTGAACTAAACTCTTCAGTGGGGCCTGGGAGAAAAATGTCAAAATTTAAGTGTCTTGCAAATGATTTGGTTACTATTAATATAGGCAGTAAAAGATTGTCAGCCACATCTGGCAACAGCAACTGTGGGAGATGCTGATATCTGTCCCATTCCCAGCAGTTTCTTGAAATACCAGCACAGAATAATACAACTTGAGACTGCATAATTCCTCTCCCTTTAAGCACAGCTGAAACCAGCTGAAGAGTTGCTTTGGAAACAGTTAAGTCTTGTTGTGTGATGTCCCTTTGCAAAGTTTTGGCAGAAGGCAAATGGGTTCTGAGCTGCTCCCCAGGCTCACACGTGCTCTCTGAGCGTCTGACAGCGGCACCGCGGGGGCTGCGTGGATGAAGGGGAATGTGGGGAATTGGCCAAGTGTGTTTGCTGCAGCTTCCTCCTGAAGTGACTTGCTGTGCTTGAGTTCAGTTTAGTCTGTAGGTGTGCTGGCAGGAAGGCAGCAGTACTGGAAGGTTGCTGTGGTGTGCAGCACAGGACCGTGATTATTCAGCAGACAATATCTAGGAGGTGTTGGTGCTTAATGCACTTCCTCCTTGCTCTGTGACAAAAAAAAAAACCAAATACAAAGACTTTGGCTAGGTTAGGTGCCTAATTAAAAAGTGGGAGTTTTATGGTGGGAAAAGATATAATTGATTAAAAAAAGCTAAAAAGCATTCCTATGGTCCAAGCAGTGACTTCTGCACAGAGCAGAAGAATGCAGCTATGCTGAATGTGCTGCATGGTCTTAGAGAACATCTTCCAGCTGCTTTTGGCCATGCTGATTTTAGGAAATGAATTATTTATTTGTTATTGACAGACTTCGTCATGTCTTTAATCTACTTATATCCTTATTTTTGATTCAATAACTTAATTCTACATAATTAGTAATGACATGAAGTTGTACCTGTCCTTCAAAGGCATGTGTGCCGTGAAGTATCTGGGTTTTATGTCTCAATTGCATCTCAGCTTTTAATTGCTCTTAAAACTGCTTTTAAAATATTTAAGAGCTGCAGATACTACTTTATTAGTGAGCTGTTTTTGCTGTCTGCAAACATGCAGGTTCTCTGATTGCAATGATCTGTCTTCAAGACTGGAAGCTGCTGCAGTTTAAAATAAAAATAATCGACATATGTATATTCTTGCACCTCATCCCTTTCACAGCCAGACCACCATCATGAAACCTATTCAGTCAAACAGAGGGAATAGGGATAACACTGATAAATGAAATCAGTGACAGTCTGGGGTGGTAGAAGTGTGACCCCAGGAGTGGCATCTGGAGGGTCAGACATCTTATATAACAACATGCTGGTTCTACCTGAAGGTTTTTTGCTTTCCTCACAACAGATTTTTTGTTTGTTTGTTTTCAGATACTTTCAAAGGGCCCCAGGCTCCCAGGGTCTGGCCAGCTGCACAGGAATGAGGTATTTACTATTTCACTGGATAAAAATGTACATATTTGCTGTTTGTGGCTTTAGCTTCTCCTGCTGTGGCAGTGTCAGTAAAGATAGTTCGTGTTATAGGAATGTTGTTTCACTCCTGAAGGTATTTGGGCTTACCCACTCCTCTCTTGGCAGGTACACAACCTGTGCTAAGAACACTTCAAAATGTTTTGCCAGGATTTCTATACAGTGCCAAGGATGTGAGCTTTCATTTTTTTTCTTTATCTAATTTTTGTTTTCAAAGGTGGCTAACATTTTTCTAATAGAAGTGCGTTTGTACCAAGTTTTGTGCTGAAGAAAAAAAAATCACAGTTTGAAATCTACAGTATATTTTGGTGCATTCCAACAACTCCAGCTTTCTCAATGAGAACAGCAGAAAATAATTAATAAGCAGCCGTGGGAGTCTAACAGGGTAATTATCTAGCTGTTGTGCAAAATAACTTTGTACATATCTGGTTGAAACAATTAGTGGGATAACAAGGAATAAAAATGATGCACCACAATTGCAGAGTTTGTGAACAGAACAGTAGGTAGAAATGGATGGATTCTTTTATTTTGTTGACACTCATGTAAATGAAAATTTGAAAAAACCTGTCAGTGAAAGATTTGTGATGGTTAGCTGGAAAATTGTGACAAAGGGGAGCTAGCTGCTTAAATGTAAGTGGAAAGAATATTTCCATGGGATTTCTTTGAGTGAGGCTGTTTTAGAAGCTTTAAGCTCTTGCATGAAGGGCTGGATTCATTTGATTAAATAAATTGTAATGCTTTGAGCTGCCAGGTGTGTGCTGTAGAAGATCCTGCTGTGACATGGTGCTCTGTCATAGCTCCCAGTAGTGATATACCCCGTGGGCAGTGGATGGTTCTTTTTCCAACTATTACTGGATATCTTTTGATTTAATAAAACAGCTTCAGTAGTAGCATAATGTGGTGCTTTTTGATCAGTGTACTGAAGGGTTTGTAGTGCTTAAATAGATTAGGATACTGTATTACAGAGCTACTAAAACTTGCAGTTCTGCCTTAACTCTAAGCTTGCATGTATTGCAGATCTCTAGTCCTCTGGCTTCACGAGAACAGCTGAAACTCTGTTCTGACACAGCTGGTAGTAGTTAAAGCCATTGCATGTGTCAAAGGAAATAGGAACAACAAATGAAGCGAAATACATGTCATTTGTAAACAGAATTGTGGAAAAAGAACTTGCCTTCTAGCTATCTGGACTGTGCCATGTAGGACCATATGTCACTTGACCTTTATTTCCTTTGGCTAAAGAGGATAAGCTATAATGAAAACAAATTCAGAAAATGGATCAAATTGCAACACAGCTTTGGTTTAAAAAAAAATCAACAAACTTCTTGGTTATTCTCTGAAACATTCTTGTATCTGCATCTGTGCATTTTGTAATGCCTTGTTATCTATGGCTACGTTTTTCTGCTTCATACATGAAAATTTGAGGTTGTAGGGTGCAGTAGGAGTGCTCTGTTAAGTCACTTGAATTTTGTGTGGGCAAAGCAGTTGAGCAGCACCCTGTGGTTAGAATCCATGTATTTAGATTATTAAAGACATTTGTATTATGGGATTTTGTGGTTCAAACATGCATTCTGGGACTGGGTTTACTGAAATGTTGCTTAAAACGTGTGGTCTGTGACGTGCTCACTGAAAATCATGTGACATTCAGAATGTGCCCCTGATGGTTTTGCCTGTGGATGATGTGTGACATCCTGGCTGGGGTGTACCCTGATGCATGTTCTGTTCTTCATGCTTCTGTGTGGGCATCATGCATTTGTGCTCCCAGCAGTTCTTTGAGTGCCTGAGTTTGTGACTGCCCAAAGCTGCAAGTGTGGAATGTGATGGAGTTATGACTTATCTCCTGAGTTGTAAGAATAGAAGACAAATAGGCAAACTTTTCCTAGGTTTTGCAGTTGCATGGGTTTTTTATACTAAAGTGCTTGCTTTCTGTCTTTTTTTTTTTTTTTTAGCCTACCCACTATCAAAGAAAACCTGATGCTGTATTAATGATTTAAGTCTCAAAAGAGATTGCAAAACTCTGAACTCCTAAATAGCTGGATAGGTCCTAATTTTGTTTAGTAGAAGATTTTTCTCGAAAAGAGCAATCTTGTGGCTTTCAGTTAGGGAAAGTACTGTAAGACAAAAGGATGTAAACCCACAGGCACATCTACAGAGGCTGCATTGCCTCTGGATGTGCTTCTTCCTGTCCATAGGAAGCTGCTGTGTGATTTCTCACTGTTCCTTGGGGCGCTGTTGAGATCAGAGGAATCACACAGATTCTGGGGGGCAGAATCCATCTTTTAAATGCTGCGTGTGAGTGTTGTTATCAGTCTCTAATATCCCACTGATCCTGCACGGAATTGTTGCATTGTGGATAATTATGTTCACAGGAGAGCAGCTGTCACTGATCATAAATACCTGCTGCTTTGGTGAAGCAGATAATGCAGGTTCTTATGCAAGAACAGCTTAAAACTGTGTCTGATGCTTATGGCTTGCTTCTTAACTGATGGGAAGGAACTGAAATGTCAACAGAACTGTAATTAGTGGTGCTGCCCTGACTCAGCAGTTGTGAGGCTACTGTACAAAAAGGTGAAACTCCTCATCTGCCTTGCTGAACATTTAGTGCCTTTCAAAAAGCAAAGTGTTTCACAGCACAGGCTGAACTGCTGCTCTGAAAGAGTTGTGATGAGCAGCAGAAAGTCCGACTGGAGGCCAGTTACTGGTGTGAACCCAGGGGTCAGTGGTGGAGCCAGTAGAGTTCTTCATTCCTGACATGGATAATATGACAATGCCCCTTCAGCACGTTTGCAAGGGATACAAAGTTGAGAGGAGTGATGGTGTGAGTCTAGGGAAGGGCCATGGAGATGAAGGGATTGAAGCATCTTGTGTGTAAGGAGAGCCTGAGAAAGCTGGGACTGTTCAGCCTGGAAGAGCGGAGGCTTGGTTCTTATCCATGTGTGTAATGAAAATGCCTGATGGTGGGAAAAGTAAAGATGATAGAGGCAGACTCTTCTTATCTGTGTTCAGTGAGGCAGTGAACAATGAAACAGGAGGCAATAAGCACAAACTGAAACTCAGGAAAAATAAGTTTTGTTTTTGTTTTTTGTTTTTTTTTTTCTGTGAGGGTAATCGAACACTGGAGCTGGTTGCCCAAAGAGGCTGTGGAGTCTCCATCCTTGGAGCTATTCAGAACTCATCTGGAGAAAGTTATGACCCACCTGCTCTGGCTGACCCTGCTCTGTGCAGAGGATCCAGAGGCACCTCAGCCATTCTGTGATGCTGCCTGCATACAGCCATGTGCCTAAACTCTCCTGTGAAAGGTAGCAATTGAGTAGGTGCACTAACAGCTTGAATAATCCTCTGTTACTGTGCGTAATCACTCTTAGTTTTACAAACAGCCCTTTATGTTCCTGAGCGACATTAGCCTATTATCCTATTGCTAATTATTTCCACTTGTTAGGAAGCAATGAAACTTTATCACTTACCACTTAATAAGCATTGCCACTAGAATACTTCTAGCAGAAGGAGCATAACTTCACTGTATACAAGATAAAATTGCAGTGACCATGTGAAATAAGAATTTCATGATATAGGCCTGACATGGAGGGAACTGTGGCTGAAACTTGATCCCTTTGAGTTGTTGTGTGAATGACTCCTGGAATTGCATTTATTCTTTGTACTTTCATTTAGAATAAAGAAACGAGACATTAAACTGCTGGCTTATACATCCCCCTCTACTTCCTTTATGAGTAGTCACATGTTTTCCTGTGCTTGTGAGGAATTTTTCAAGGGGTTTGTGGATGGTGAGGAAGGAACTACAACATGTTCCTGGTTCTCTGGTTGGAGCTGTAATTGCTGGTGTGGGAGTGCAGCCTCTCAGAGCAGGCTGGATGTGATGGGTCTGCAGTGCTTCCCACTTGGTGCCTGCAGTCTGTTGAAGAGCCTGAAGAGGAGCAAGCACTTGGGCACTAATAGGTTATTTCTTATTAAATTAGGCTCAAGTGTTGCAGGAGCACTAGACTAGATGAGATCTCTCTTGCATTACTTAGGTAAACCTTCTGCTGTAGTTCACATCTGTTCTGCAAAACTTCTGGTCTAGTGGAAGGTGTCCCTGCCCTTAGTGGGGGCGGTTGGAACAAGATGATCTTTTTAGGGTCCCTTCCAACCCAGAGCATTCTAAGATTTACTCAACAGTGTGAAGTAACTTAAAATTCTGGGTTCACTGTTCATTTGTTGACTTTTAATCATTATTTTAAATGAGTCAAGAGCACAAAAAACTCCGGAAACCTTCCTGGTCTTAAATGCCAGGTTTGGATATGGTAATTCAGATTTAGTATTTAAATGTGTTAGAGGCTTAGTTGTTTGTTCTCTAAATTACCTAGGAATTACATGGAAGTAAAACATCTGACTCTCCAGTCACTTCTCAGGCATTCATAGTCATCTGTGAGTTATTAATTTAATCTGGAAATCGGTTTCTCAGTAGAAGTTTCTAAATATTGCTAATGAAATTGGTTTTGCCATGTGCTAAATATTATTACATATTTGAAACTTGCGTCTGAACTTTTTTTTGTTTTTCTCTGCATCAAAAAGGACCCTTTCTCTCTCTAAAATGAGGTATTTTGCCACTATCTATAGTGCCTGGATGAAAAGGGCATTTTATTGCATAAAGTAAAATACATCAGATACACATTCTAAGTGTGTTCAGAAGTTTTCACAGAGTCTGTAGGGTTAGTTTGTGTATTGTAAGTAAATACATATGCTCACCTTTTTTTAGCAGAATTGATTTTTAGTGCATCTTTACTGCTATGCTTAGCAAAGGCTCAAATAGCTGGAAAGTCAGTGAACTTTAGCAGCTTTCCACTTAGCTGAGTTGTAGTAGGAGCTGAGGCTCTTACTGTGCTTTTTTACAGCTGGGTGGCAGCATTTCTGCAGCAATTCATTTGTGTCCAAGTTAACTGCTCAAAGATTTTTTTTTTTTTGAGGGATCAGATGTTATGTGGTTGTTTCTCTCAGCTGTGATTATCCTTTTTAGAGCAACATAAAACTCACCAAATGTTCGTTATGTGTCTGTGACAGCAAATCCTCATGATGCTGCTGCAAATATCAGTAGGTGCAAGATTTTACAAAATGAGCAGGACTTTCTATAAAAGTGTGATGCAGAGACTTGTCTACTGACCATTCTGTCTCCTGCTGTTTGGTGTCCTCCCTTGCATTCACAGTCTGTATTCAGGATTCCAACTCAAACACCAGTTTGCTTCATTTGCTCACATCTGTGAAGATGAATTCAAATGAACTGACTGCTTCAGCAATCTGAACTGATGTAGTTTCCCCCACTGCATTTTCCATTTTTGTATGCCACTGCTCACCTTCTACATTAGCAAATTAAATCTTACAGTTAAGACTGAATTTTGCAAGCCTTAACCTTTAGCCATTGGATTTTGTTCTTTGCATCAGAAGGAAGAATTACTCACAATTAGATTTACTTCATTTACTTAATTGTGAAATTATCATAGGGCAATAACTTCTTTTTTTTTTTTTTATATCTCTTAAGATTTTTTTTTGCCCCTTGTCATGAAGTTTGCTTTTCCAGGTTATTTTTATATCTGTCCTTTGAATTAATTCCTGTCTTATTCTGTCCTTTGTGTAACTCATTTTCTGAATGGATGTGGTTTTCTAACATTTTACTAGTGCTATGTGCATAATCACTGTCATTACCCAGTTTTTAATGGTTATTTTCCACTTTATGAAGGGCGCTCCAGACATACCCCGAGGTCAGGCTGAACCAGTGACTGTCTGTGCTGTAATCCTACCACCACTACCTGGTGCTTGGCTGTGTTTAAAACAGGTTTAGCTGGGTTGTGACTTTTTTTCTGTAGGCAATTCAGATGGTCCTGTTCATTGTTTATTACCTGTCTTCATTTTTATGCTGCTGAACTTTGTGTTAACTGCAAACTTTATCAACAAAGACTTTATATTGGTCATAACAATATTGAACAGCACTTGATCAAGGCTGTTCCAGTGCCCACCCACCCTCTGGGTGAAGAAGTACCTGAACCCCTGGCTGTGGCACATGTCCTGTAACCATTTGTTGACTCATCAGGTTGGAGTGACCCTTTCAAAACCCTTCCCTTTGACTGTGGGGATTGATGAAAAAGCTGCCTGCACTCCAGACTCACTTACTGCCACTTCCAGAGCCCTGTAATTCTTCTTGATACCCCTCAGACTGTACCTGGTGCCAACATCATATGGAATTAAATCTAACAACTCAAACAAATTCAAATATAATATGTCAAGATTACTCATCTGGTAGATCAAGCTATCTTGTCAGCTTTACAGGTTTGTAAAGGCATAGAAAGACTATGAAACCATATTGACTGTCATTAATTACATTTTAGCTTCAAATTCTTTTTTTTGATGAGATTCACAGTAACTGTTCTGTGGGAGTAAATATCGTGTTATCCAGACTGTAACTCCATGGGTGTCCATCTTGCCATTTTTACATCTTGAAACTACCCAGGGAGTCCTCCAAGACTTGTGAAGTTCCACAGTTTGTTGAATTTATTAAACATTGGAGTTTAGAAGGCTTCTCTGTTTATCTAAAGGCATAGATGCAAATCTGTCAGATGCACCAGTTGGAAAATGAAGGGTCCAAATGGGTTCTTCCTTCTGTCACAGACAGTAATCTTTGTATTGCACGTGTGATAGGCAGGATACACATCTTTTTAAAAAAGGTCCACAGGTATCTGCTGAGGATAGAAAGTATCTACTGTACTTTTCCTTTGTCTCCTTGTTTAGGATTTATCAACTGCATTTAGCAATAACCTATATCTGACTTGAGGTTCCTTTTGTTTCACTGTATTTTAGAATACTTTATTTCCCTTAACTGCACCAGTTTTATTTTCTCTGACCATATTGGCTATTGATATCTTATTGTATTTGCTTTTATTTCCTGTATTGGTCACAAGTGCTTGAACTCATAACTCTTATTTGACACTGTTAGTTTCCCCCTTCCACCACAGTTAATGGGTTTTTATGTTTTCTTTGCCATTTTAACATCCTTGGGCAACAGAAAGATTGAGTTGCCAGTTTCTCTCTTTACATTGATGTGTTCATGGCTTTCTAACCCATTTTCTATTTTTGTTGTGTCTTTTTAATGGCAAATAAATGACTGTTAATGCCCTGCAGAAAAATACTGAATATCCACAACAACACTGCTCAACTGTCCTGAAAAAATATTTCTCTTACACACAGACATATGATTTATTTTTTTCTTTTATTAACTCAGCAGGCTGGGATTGTGCTTTCAATTAAAATGGCTTAACTGAAGTAATTAGGCTTTGTTGTAATCAGCATGGATAAACTTGATAAAGAAAGAGACTAAATTATCTCATAGAGGTTTGTCTTGACTGTTTTTGTTAGCAAATCTAGATAAATAGCTCAAAGCCATTATTTCTGAAAAGCCAGCTAGTGGCTTCAGGTTACTGCTGAATACTGACACTGTTTGTACAATATTTAATATGCTATAGAACACTGTCTTCTCTGTCATACACTGGTCATCCCATGGCCTGTGGCTCAATACAGGATTCTTTGAATAACTGTTGAATTAAATGTCTTAGAGGGAACCTTTTGCTCTGTTCCCATGCTGTGAGGATGATTCTTTCTGTCTTGGCAGGTCCAGGTTTCTGGATTTTTTTTCCACTGTCAGGCTCTCTGCTCAGGAATGCCCTTGGCTCCAGCTGCTTGCCAGTCATCCCAGCACAGAGCAGTGAAATGGATAACTCATTTAACTCTTAACTCATTTAACTCTTCCCATGAGCGTGGTGGGGCTCCAGCACAGCAGTGGGGGTTTCCCGGGTGGGTTGTGTGGTGTTATGGAGCAGCTTCTCAGGCCATCAGGAAAATGCCTGGCACAGACTAGAAAAGGGCTGTGTGAGCTGTGACAGTGGCCCCTGTGGACTCTGTGGCTGGCTGGTGTGGAATGGGCAAGAGAGTCCTGAGGGAGCACTGGCCAGAGGGGCTGGACTCTGTCTGGAGGCCAGTGGCAACAGATACAGTGTAAAACAACTGCTGCTCAGAGCTTGGTTGCCATGCTAAACACATTTCTGACATTTCAGATTGTGTGGATTTTTTTTTTGGTTGGTTGGTTTTAGTTTTTGTTTGTTTGTTTGTTTGTGGGTTTTTTTTCTTTTGTTTTGTTTTTAACTTGAGATTAGCTCTAGCCTGGGTTTGTGTTGCAGCTGGTGTGGATTCCTAGGCTGTGTTCAGCTGAAAGGGAGCCAGTTCACATGGTTGGAGATATTATAGGATGCAACAGAGCACTCTATTGGGGGTGTTTGTGAGGCTCTGTTCATAACTGTGTTCCTGTGCCAAATGAAGCACAAAGGTATTCCCACTAAAGTTCCTTGGCACTCTGCAGCAGCATGATTACCAGGACTAATTTCTCAGGCTACAAGAGATACCTCTAGTACCCCTGTGTGACAATTACAGTGAAGTACTGAGACTGCTCTGAAGCTTTTTCTTTCAGGGCCAAATTAAATTGGAGTTGGTTTTGTTTGAAAACCAAAAACAGTTCATGAAACCAAAAGGCAGAAACAGAAATATTTGCTTGTTGGATGAAAGTTCCTCTGGTTTAAAATAATATTCTAACCCCATGGCAATTAATCTGCTTAAAACCATATTTGCTTCATAGGTATCTAGTATATATATTATTTTCAGTGCTACTCTTGTAGAGGATCATATTCAACATTCTCCTTTTATAGTACACCTTAGCTCCCAGCCATGCACACTGAGTAAGGCATCATTCACAGGTAGAGTAATTGTATGAGCTTATAACTGAGGATGTGATTCATCCTCTACACAAATGTTGTTTCTTGTTTCCTTTTCCATAGTAAATGAGCCCTTGCCTTCAGGAACCTGTGAGAACTGCAAGATGCAGAGTGGTAATGCTGCAATAAATTGGCCATAGAGGCCTCAATTCAAGACTGGCTTAGGCTTATCCTTCATCAGAACTGCCATCCTTCTGTAAACATACCATGAGAGCTGGATTCTGATTGTGTGGTGGGTTAGCCTTGTCTGGCTGCCAGACACTCACCCAGCCCCTCTCACTCACCCTCCTCAACAAGGCAGGGGAAGAATAAGGTGAAGCAGCTCAAGGGTCAAGGGAGAGACAGGGAGGTCACTCACCGATTACTGTCACAGGCAAAACAGGCTTGACTTGAGTTGCCAATTAAAAATAGACTTAAAATAGTGAGAAACAAATATAAAACTAAAAACACCCTTCCCCCCTTCCCCACATCCTCCTAGGTTCAGCTTTATTCCTTCATTCCTGGCTCTTCTGCCTCCTCCCAACCTGAGTGGCCAGTGGGATGGGAAAGGGGGTCACAGTCCGTTCTTAAGGCTTCATCTCTTCTGCTTCTTCCTCCTCATGCATTCCCCTGCTCCAGCCTGGGACTGTGTTGGTTTAATGGGAGATACACTTTGACTCAGCAGCTTCTCAAACTTGATGCAAGTTTCAGCCTGCTACGGGATATTTTTGTGTCTCCATATGATTTGGATTAATTTTCAAAGTAGTAAAAGTAAGTTGGAATTTCTCTTGCTGACAATTTAAAAAATTCAGAGCAGTAAATTTTATTCTAGTGAAGTGGTTACAAAACTGGAATAAATTTACAAGGGGAAAAGAAAAAACATCAAACAAAAGCAGCTGTTCTGCAGAGAATATGCCAAGCATTAAGCTGTTACCTCACATTGTGTTTCTCTGCAGTGTCTTTTGGCAGCATTTCAGCCCTCTGCTTTTGGGGCTCTGTCTCTTAAAATGTATTCTGCTCTGGTACCCCTTTCTGATTGCACTTGAACGTTATCAGGATGCTGTTGAGCACTAATGAGTCTTCAGAGCAGTATGTAGGGACTTCCACTTCCCTTTTGTTCATGCTAATTAAGTTAGGGAAGTTTTATGTTGTGGCTTGATTAATTCTGGGAATTTGTAAGAATGCAAATGAACACTGTTTATCTGGGGCTGAGTTATCTTTTGATATGCAAACACACTTTGATATGCTGATTCTTATTAACATTGTTACCTTCCTCTTTGGGAAGGACTTTGAATTACAATTCCATCCGACTCCTCTCTGCACAGAAATTGTGACTTCCATTGCTCGTGTTTTATAATTGTATGTAAATTCCATATTGTAGAAGTTATCTGAACAAAGTTCTTGTTAGTCTAGCAACATCAGGAGTTTATCATATTTTCTATAAGTCTGTGATCTATATTAATAAAACAGATGACCAAAGGGTTCTGGATTCTTCTGAAACAGAGAATATATCTATGTAACTGAGAAGTTAACTCATGAATCATACTAACATAGTCTTCTACTAACATTACTTTTTGGACATATTTGAGAGTAAGGTAACTATGTTCTGCCATGGGTTAAAATGTTTTGAAAGAATAATGAACTATTAAATTAACAAAGGAGAAATGTGGGGAGGAATTCAGAATGCAACAGCTTAATTCAGGTTTATACGTCTGAGGGACATCTCTCCTGAGACAGAGGTCTGTGCTTTGCTCTTTGGACAGTTATTTTTTTTTTGCACCTTCAGGGGACCATACCTGAACCCATGGCATTAAGTTCAGAGTATTTTTATTTCTTAGGTTCTCATGGTTGTGTGTAGCTCATGCTTTTATTTACAGACGTACTGGAATTCTGATCTGAATTTTTATTAGGATTGCAGGAAACAGCGCTTGAAGTTGTCATGTGTAGGTTTCAGGTACACTGATTTTTACTGCAGTTCTGCTGAATCAATGTGCAGGGTTTCTTCCAAATGGCAGCTATCTTTTCATTCATTAAAACACCGCTGTGCCATTTTTGGCTCAACATCCATCTTTCTGCGTTACACAATTATATTTCCTTCAAAAAAAAAGAAACCTTTTGCATTTCTTTTTGTACCTTGAGCTGTGCTCTGGTACACTCATCTGGTGACACACAGCCAATAGGGACACAGGTTTTCTCACTGCCCTTGGGGTAATCTTTCCCAGTATATGAGTTTCCTATCCTGCACTCATTTAAGGCAAAGCCAACTTAAGGTAAACTTCCATGTTTTTTTACTGGAAACAGAAACTTTTGGCCGAGGCCAGCAGTGGTGCAGCAGAAAAGTACCTGGCAGACACAGTGGTTTAATTTTGTGAAAGCCTGAAGAGGTGAAAACCTCTCATAGAATGTGAAAAGACCATCACAGACGCTGCTTCTCAAATGGCCCCTCGGGCCAGATCTGTGAATGGGAGCTGTGAGCAGTTCCTTCTGTTGCTACACAAATTGCAGGGATGGTTTGAGCGTTGGTGCTTTTTCTCAGCTGCCTAATTGTGTAAAAAAAATCAAGTACATGCCTTGGCATAGTGAGACAGTAACAGGTAGGTTTGTTTAGAAAACCTTTTTTTAATTATCTGCAGAGCATCTACTGATGTCAAACTTTGTCTGCCAGTACTGTCAGTATTTTCTTTCTGGTACTTGCCCTTCTTTTCCTCTTCCACAGTTATCATGGTGCCAGGATATGCAGAGATGATCTGCATCCTGCAAGCCTTGATTGTGGCTGGTTTGACTCAATTATGCCTAAGTCTTAACTCATTTTTAGAGGAATCTTTGAGTAAAATAGTCTATATACCTATATTTAGTGAATAAACAGTTTTATAATTGCTATATTCAGCATATATTTGTTTGTTTTTTCATGAACTCTTGGGAGCTCCTAAGGGATCTGCTTACTGGTTTTTTTTTCCTAAACAGATAAGACAGAATTTATATATGAAAAATATGCACTCACTTGGTTTCTCCGCAGCTGACTTGCCTTTGCATGGTGCCTCTCACTGAAAACACATATGGAGGGCTTTTCATGACGCTATTTTTACTCTTGGTTTGTCTTTTAGTATCTGTTGAGTGTTCTATTATAGAGTGCAGAGCTGGATAATGTGTTCAGTGTTGTGGGTATAATGAATAAGGATCTTGTAAAGCTTTTGCTTTCTAATTATATTCTGTTTTAGCCCACAATGTGTCCATACATCTCTTCCTTATCCTGAAAGACACCCTAAACACTAGGAAGTGCCAAGCAAATTAAAGCATCCCATCTAAGTAAACAACCACATGGCAGAGTCCATATGTTCTAAAATTAGACTTATCTATGTTTAAAACAATATATTACTTCTGTCTCTAGAAAGGGAAATCAAACCAATTCCCTGGTGTGGAAAGAATCGTGTTGCATTTTGAAAGACTATTAGCATATTAATCACTTCCTGTGATATTTTTCAATTGAGTCTTTTGAAGTCATCCCTGGGAGAGGATTTGCTCTAAAATAATAGTATCCCAGACTTTAAATGCATACTGCTTTCAGTCATGCATTCAGTGTACCTTTTAAGCTGTCTCTTAAGTTAATGTGCTGTCCCCAAATGAACTCTGCATTCTGTGTGAGAAATTGGGATCCAAGCTTTGCGTGCTTTATGGAGGTGACCTGCTACAGATTATGCTTCAGGACATGTGTGATTTCCCCAGACATTCCTCTCTGCTGCCCTTCAGTCCTGCTGTTCTGTGCCCTTGCTGGTCCCAGACAGGGTTTCATGCTTGTATAGGGAGAAAAATGCTGATCCAGGGACGTAAAGCAGAGGCTGAGTCTCCTCCTGTCTCTGGGGTTTTGTGACAAGGCACACAAAATGATGTCACTCACTGTGTATTCTGAGGAATATGCTGCATCTTTTAAGAATTTAAGGCTTAGCTACATCTGAGATGTGGACATTTTCTGGGGAATGGATCTGTGCCAGACCTCACTGACTGCAACTCAAGGCAATGAGAATTATGAACTTGACGAATTATTTTGGCCAATTTTGGAGTTAGGAAAGAAAACTGTTACATTTGGAATTAGTTTGTTCTCATTTCTTTAGGAAAGCAATTTTGTGACTGTTGGACAGATTAATCCAGTGAAGAGTAAGGTAAGTTTGGTCACAACAGCTGATGCCAGTAATCAAGTTGAGTGTTCTGGGATTAGTAAAAACCTGCCTAACACACTTAAATCCAAACATGTACCTGCCTGTAAGCCTTAGAAAAACGTATGGAAAAGTTATTTATGAGGGTTTAAGCTGTGACTTCAGTGAACAGCATCTACCTTTGACAAGCAGATGTTTTGGTGCCCTGGTACCCCTTGGCCTGTCTTATGTTATATTCAACTTTTATCTAGCAAAAGTCTTGAAAGACTTCAATTTTTCAAAACATGTAGACCTTTTGAGTGAAATAGCATATATATATATATATATCTCCTTGTCTGTCTCAGTGAAAAGTGTTCTCACTCTGCACTTTGACCCTGTTGTCACACTGCTGGCCAAGGTCAGAGAGCAGAACTCTGATGCCAAGGTCTTCCCTGTGGCAGTTCTTAGTTTCAGTAGCAAACCTGACATTCTGAGCAGATGCAGCTGCTGGGCAGAAACCTAAGTAACAGGACAGTGTCTTATGGTGAGAAAACAGGATTCAGAGAAGCTGTTAACTAAAGCCTCCACTTGGAAATGGGAAGGGAAAAATGCTGCAGTTTATCTGATGGCACTTAAAGAGCCAATCTGAAAACTCTATTCCTTGTCCTGAGTTGCTTATATATTTTTGTGGCAAGGTAGTGGGGAGCAACAGGAATGGCTTCTGTGAGAAGCTGCCAGAAATTTCCCCTGTGTCCCATTCTCCTATTTTTTCCATACTCTCCTCTGTGTATTAATTCATGGTAACTGGAGGAATAACCCGCTGGTGGGTTATTGAGTCTTTCTTGTGAGTAACTCCCGCCTTCCCAAGTCTTTGGAAAGGAGTTGAAAGCCCTGTGTGTGGCAAGAGACAAACAGGAAAACATCTGCTCTGCTCCCTCATATAGGTGATGCTGTCATGAAAATACCATTGCAGAAAGATTGTCTTGGTCACACTGTGACACATCTTCCTTCAGAAGTGTCGAAGTTTCTAAGGTGGTGACTCACAAGGAGTGTTACATTGCTACATGCTTAAACTTCAAGTGTACCTTCTAAAAAATTGTTTCTGCGAACAAAGTCCTTCTTAAAATGTTAAGACATCATCTGTAAACTGATACAGATTCACTGAGCTGGCAAAGCAGTCCCTGAGAACAGCACAGAGGCAGCTCCCTGTTCCTCTTGCACCCAGTCACTTCCACCACACTGGTGCAAACCACAGGAATTGCTTGAAACAAGGTGGAGCTGTTATTCAAAAAACGACTCATCCCTCCACAAAATACCTCTCAAAATATCCTTTGAGCATAACATAAAGCATGAAATACTCACTGGAAAGCTATGAACTTTTGATGTCGGTTTATTTTGATCAAGCATTTCAGCTCCTGCATAAGTATATCTAAAATGAGAGATTGTTTACTTTTATTTGACACACTGTATTTTTCATTTTAAGCTTGCTTTGCAGCACAATGCTGTAAATGCAATGAATGACTCAGTCAACCTATACCTGCTAAAAACTTTTTAGCATATTTAATCGCTGTCTCTTTGGAGGTAGCTTAATTTATGTGCTAAAATGCTTATGTTGTGATATAAATTATGCTAAGAGGAAAAGTACAGTGGTTGAAGTAATCAGACTAAAAGTTGGTTTGTGTAGTGAGTGCTCTGCAGAAAGTAAAAAAACTATTTGCTGGTTGAATATTTATGTGATCACATCAAAATGATTCTTTCCCTTCTTGCTGAGAGCAGCCAGCAGTACATTTGACTTCATTAGTTATGAGGTGATTTTTCCAAGTGCCCAACAGAGATGATAAAACCTGAAATCTGGGTGCATTTTCACCACCTCTTTCTTCCTGTGTGTTTTCTTAGTTAAGAGGAAGGCATGGTCAGTGTTAGTGACAACAGCTGGGATTAACATTTAATCAGTGAGTAAAGTCTGCAGAGGTGCTTCTGGCTCCACTGCTGCTCTGGCAAGAGGGAGTTATGACCACCCTTTTCCTTCCCCATGTTTTAAACTGCTGCAGCAAAGTGAGCACACAGTTACTATGTGAGTGAAATCCTCTGAAGACTGGGTTCTCTTACCTTGTGTTCTCGTTATCTCCTATAGAATGTGCCAGGCAATCAGAGTTTAATCTAAGATATCTCTTGTGTCTTCATCTACTTATTCCTTAATTGGTCTAGCCTGCCAACTGGATGCTCAGCCACACTGGCAGCTTTTGTGACAAGCATGATTATCCACCAAGGACTGGATAGAAATTGCCAAATAATTTCAAAGAATTTGCTGATTAACCACCTGCTTTTTAACCACATGACTTTCTTCACAATTGAAATTACTGTGGTGTTTGGTGGTAGTGTAAAAACTCCAGTGGAATAGTGAAGATCACTGCCAGAACTGCTTAGATTTGATCTGCTGAGCTGTGGATAACAGCACTGAACTAAAAATATTTGCTTGGTGAAGAGCATATATATGGTTTTTGCCACATGATGTTTACTACTTGTTTATCTTCAGTTGAAAAATTCAGCAAAATTTGAAGAGAAAGAAATACTTGAATTTGGCCCCAGTTTTAAAGCCAGTGTAGGGGGCTTTTGGGTTTGAGTGAGTAATCCTTCTTGGTTGGCAAGAATTTATGTATTTATGAAGGAGAAAACATCTGTGGTCAAACATACTGTTACAGGAAGCAATGCTCCAGCCACATTTTCTTCTAGTTTATCTCAAGAAAATCCTTGAGCATAATCATCCAAAAATGTTTGTACCCAGTATACTTAGAAAAAACCATAAAATTGTTATGTCTACAGTCAGTAAAGAAACAGAAAGCGATTATCTTTCATTATGTGCAAGAAGATTAAGTGAAATACTTGGTTATGGTAGTCAGTATAGCAATTGATGTCATTTTAAAAAATGTTGTGATGGCTTGAGAAGCAGATCAGTGATACCACTCACACATTTATATCAGGGAATGCAAATGAGATGAAGATTTGCTAGAACTGGCAACCTGTAATGGTTGCAAGGAACATCACACTTGATTGCATCACATCCCACATCTATTGAGTAAAGTGCAGGATAGAAGTGTTTGTTCATTCCTTCTCTAATGGGAATCTGCTCAGGGACTACACTGGTGTTTGGTGGGCTGGTTTTTTTGTTCACTTCTGAAACTCTTCCTAGAGCTTTTCTGTATCTTTGGCAGAACTGTTAAGTGGCTTTAGAAGTCTATGTGCTATCTCCCTGCACCTTAGTGAACCACAATGTGTTGTTTGTTCCTAATACCTCCTTTCTGCATTCAGGACCCAATGCTATTATCTCTGAAATCAAAGCAAAGAATTGCATTTACTTTCAAGGAAACAGAATATGGTTCTGCTTTGTTGGTTTTTAGTAATACACAATGTTTAAGGCTAAATGCTTATGAAGTATCTTCACATAGGCAAATGAGATTCAAATATAGATTGTGCTACAAACAGGACAGCTTTGATTATGAGATGAAATACAGGTAATTTCTTCTGGCTTCCCCTTAAAACTGAAATGATTGTTCCCTACTTGAAAGGCATCAGCTGAAGAGCAGCTGGAACAAAAGAATTGTTATTCCTGTCTAAAATAGAGAATTATTGTCAGGCTTTTGTGATCATAATGAGAATCTGTTTTATAGAATGGTACAGCTGTCTAGATGATACACTTAGATCCCCTGCTGTGATTTTTTTAAGGAAAGAATTATTTCCCTTTTTCATTATCAACTTTTTCTTTTTTTTACAGACAATATTCATTTTGGTTTTGCTTTTTGTCTGTATTGCGGATGTTAACGGTTTCATCCTGACCTTGCTTAATCTGGTTTTACGCAGTATTGAGTAGATCTAGTCTCAGTTTATAGCTGAGATAGAAACTCATTGTTTCTTTGGGTAAGAATGTGCGTGTTGGGATCAGTGATAGAGCCTATTGAAAAATCTGGATGCAGAACCAGCCTCGAGAGCAGCTGCAAAGTTCATTCACCCTGATCTGAGAGAAGCCTTGTCAGAGGCTTCAGTTGTCACTGAACTTGTTTGAATTGTATCAAAATCAGAAGCCTTTCTGCCTCAGTACTGTGACATACTGTGTGGTGGAAGTGCTGCTGCTGAACCAGTGTCTCTAAGTTGGAAACAAAGCAGAAGTGTAACCAGTCCACAACTGCAGTTTGTTTCCTGATCAAAACTTATTTTTGGCATTTTAAGTGAATGTCTTCTTGCTGGGAATTTGGCTTAATTTACACATTAAATTGGGTTGTGATCAGGCTTCTCAGGGGAAACTGATGTTCTACACGTGAATGGTAAAAATATATTCAGGGAACTTTTGTGCCAGCACTGAAACTTTAATAGTTTATTCAGTCCTGAAAACAGAAGGAAACTACTGACACATGCAGTCATGTTCTCTGGTGCAATATTTCACAGGAAAGCAAGAGCTACTGCTGTCTCTTATATGTGAAGTAGTTTAAATGTTGAAGAACTACAACAGTGTCTGTGAAACCTGCCTTTATCCAGTTTCATGAAAGGGAGCACTACCTCCTGTCCCCACTTTGTGCAGTTTGGTTGAAAAGAAAATATTCTATTAGTTCTCCATAAGAGCCCAAAACAGTTTCTGAAAACCTGCCTCTCTTCCCTGTTTAGAGAGAGAAGGATTTATTGCTACTGACTCTACCTTGATGTGACTTAAAATCAGTTCTCTAAGTCTTTGTGTGAGTTGCCTTCAGACTCTTGATCTGCTGTTTGAGTCCCAGTGATGCAGACAAGACTGTTTCCCTTCCCTTTTTCCTCTGTCCCAGTGTTTAATCCCCAAGTTTAGTCCTTGTGCCTCTTTTTCTGTGGATAAAATTTAACAATTGGCATACTCTTAGTGTGAGCCAAGGACCTTGATAAGCCTGTATCGCAGCCAGGAATTCAGCCAAATCTCACCTCCTCTGCTTATAAATGTCGAAGATTTTGACTGGTAGAGAATAACTGATCCTCTCAGAAGCCATAAATGCAAGCTATTGTGGATTTTTCATTACTTTAAGAGTTATGAGCAACATATGATGTTTTTGTATCTGAAACCTTGCCTGATGATCACTTGTGAACTCAGGTTCTTAGATACTCACACTACATTTCTGTGCCAGTTTCATCTTCCCTCACATTACTCCCAACTTTTTCTTGATGATAAAAAGTCTTTTAAAACCTGGCAACAAATCTTCTGTGTTCCTGTTTCTGAGCTTTAATCAAACTCAGAAAGGTAAGCTTTTTTTTTTTTTTTTTTTTAATATATCGTGGCCCTGGCATTAGTCTTTAAAAATCAATTGTTAAGATGTGGTTTACCTTGAATCTGATATTTTTCCTCCCTGTTTTCTTTACATCGACCTCTCCTAAGCGAAACTCTTCTTATAACATTCCATTGTGGAGGATAATACAGCAAATACAGGAATCATGACAGAATATACCAAAACTTGTCAGTCATCTTAGTCGTGTTATAGTACAGGTTTTTTGGTAGAACAAAACTTTGTCTAGAACCTTAAAATTAGTGACTTGCTATTTCTCCTTAAGTCTGAGAGTGTTTCTCTAGTGTAATTTCATGTCATGTGTCAGCATAACATGATGTGATCTACATAATGCAGCATGAATTAAAAATTATGTCTAGAACAAAAGAAAACAGCGTGTGAAATTCAGACCTGTATGTCTACACTGGCAGTTCAGCAGGTGCAGAGACATCTGTGTGTCTGGGAAGATTTCTATGTATATTTTAGTGTAATCATTCTGGTTTTGTTTCTGGGATGGCAAATCGAAGGCTTTTTTCAATCAGTTTTGGAAAATTCAAAGATGGAAAATAGATTTCCTCCAGGGATTTCATGAGTGCTAATGAACCATGGATGGAGTTCACTTCCTTTGTTAAAGCAATGTAATAAGGGGAAATTTATTATAACTGTAAACTTTTGGTAGATCAGTGTAACTTTCTGGTAGAGGGTGACAATATTTAACTGGACTTGAAAAGCAAAAGGAAACATATCCTTATGCTGCATTACAAGCTCCTATTACCCTGATGTCACTTGAAATGTTCATGCCTCTCAATAAAATTTTGATGGATATCTTTGGATCTTCCATTTAGCAATTTCACATTAGGCTATTAGTCTTCAGGTTTTGACAGGAGTGTGAATCTATTTTACAGTTCTCATTTGTGCTGAGATCTCTTGGGTCCCATGTAATGTCCACGGAAATCAATAAAAACAGACTTTTGTTAATGCTTCCTGTTGCATTTGGATCCCTGCACGTGAGTGTACACAGATTTTTAGGCCTTGTGATTGCTTGTTTTTATGATTTTATAATATAAGAGTTGTCACATGAGATAAAAGCAAGGTCCCCCTCTGTACTCTGTCTCTAATGGTAGTCAGGACCAGATTTTTGAAGAAAGAATGTGAGAATTGTTGATGGAGCAATAAAAGAACAACTTGCCCCAGAGGATTTTGCTTCTTCCTTACATCTGTGAGAAGCTGAATAAGGACTTGAAGCAGAAGAATTTACACTCCTCTAAGTTTTAAATATTTTTATTGCTAAAAATAATTTTTTGTCATCTAACTGGTATAGTTTTCTCTCCACTCTTCCCCAATTGTTAATTAAATGCTCTTCATCTGCTAATAACAGAATGTGTATTTTTCTTAGTATCCTACGTAAATGGTTAAATCTATTTATTTAATACAATGTCCTGAGTTGTGCAGCATCATTTACATTTATATCTAACTTGGTTTTTTTAATGCATACTTTGCTTCCTTTTTTTTGGGCCACGTATTTTTTCACAAGTAGATTTATTTTTTTTTTATACCTTTTTGGCTTGTATTTACAGAGCTTTGCAAATCACAACATGTTTCATGCAATCTGTCTCTGTTTCTGCTGAAGAACTGTTACTGGTTTGATAAGAAACCAGCACTTTTAAGGTAGGTGATAAAGTCAGGCTCTTAAATTTATATATAAGCAGGGTTTTATATACTTTTAAGAGGTTGTCCAGTTTCCAAGATACTATCCTGTTGGTTTAGCAGTAGCTCTGGATATATGGAAGTTGGAGGACTTCTGGTCTTCCTGTATCTCGTGGGGTTTAATCTAGAACATCAGAACAAAAATGCCTGCCCCTGTTTTACAGATGGCTTGTGCTTGAGAAGACAACGTTGTGCTTTCTCACAAACAGCTGAGAGAGAAAACTTGCAGCTCAAAGTCTGTGTGCCAGTGCAATGGCTCCTGCTGATGAACATCAATTGATGAATGAGTGTTCTGCAAGGAAAAGAAGAAATTTAATTATATGCTGCTTTGTATTTCCAGTAACTGATCCTTGAGAGTGATTTGAATCCCCTGTGTGCTCAATGGCTCAGCTCACTGATAAACTGAAAGCTGACTGAGGTATGATTCACAATTATCATTTTTCTGCAGTGGAGGATGCTGATGGGAACCCAGTGGTGGAACAGAGAAGAGGTAAACAATACATAAGTCACTGTTCTGGCCACTGTGGTGTGTTTCTACAGGAGTCTCCCTGCTTTGTCTTCCAGGGTGCTGCTACTCTTTGCATAGAACATCATCTGTCAGATGCTCTAGCAATGGGAGTGTGATGATCATCTCTTTTCCTCCCTGTTGCTGTCTGTAGACCCCTCCTGTGCTGCCATCTAACAAGAAGCAGCCTAGAGATGAGCCAGTTTTTGCATTACTGCAGGCAGTTCTACATTCTGGGTATATCCATTCTAGGTCTGCAATGTCACAGAATAGTTTGTGTTGGAAAGGATCTATTAAAGGTCATCTAGTGCACGCCAAAAAGACATCTTTATGGTTTCACATAAGTAAAGTGTACAGATTAAGACTTAAAAAATAAGTCTTTTTTTAATCATGTAAGAATTGACCACACATAATTGAACTGAAGGTTGATCTAGCCCAATATCCTGTGGGGTTGTTGGATGGCATTGAAAAAAAGATGCTTGGGTGAGACTCCCTCAAGGATACCTTCCCTGTCCCTAGAGATTTGTGGCAACTGAGACTGCTAATTAACAGGTAGCCTCTTATTTCTGTTCTGTTGATGAGGAATGTGGTGCTGTGCCACCCACATATACATCAATATATTAGTAGTGGTATTTCTTACTATTGAAGGAAGGTTCTGTCTGATAAAACGAGGTGTGATTGCTTGTTTTACAGAAAATTGATTTCTGCCTCAAAGAAACTTTGACTCATCTTTTTTTAGCTTGTTCAGAACACATACACAGTTATCCTCTTTAATCTTGTTATATGCCATGCAATTAAAAAAGGGTGGACTTTTCTAAAGGAGGAAAAGTAGATCAGAAGAGCCTGAGAGTACTGTTACAGGACAAAGAATGATGCTCAGATCATGTCTTTTTCTTCCACATGTGGATATTGAATTTACCAGCTTTTTGGCTTTTTCTTCTTAATCTGAACTAAAGATTTTTTTTTTTTGTTCAATTAAAATCATGTCTTGGAACTGCATGGCTTCAGAAAGGTCATGTTGCAGGGCCTTATGCAGAACAACACTCAGCTGATTCTCCATTCGTTAGTTCTGTGGAGGGGCTTTTTTCTTTTAAGACAGGAAAGAAAACGTTTTTTTCCAGCCTCACATTACTGACAACTTGTGTCCCATAGAGCATCACACAGAGGTCTGGCAGGAGTGCAGTGCTGGAGAGCAGCCCCAGCCTCCCAGCTGCTGAATCTCTGCTGGCTGCTGTTTATTACCCTGTGCCAGAGCTGCCAGATAACCTGCAGCACCTCTCCAGGGGACAACCTGGCTCATAATGAGCTTACCTGGTAATGCTTGAATGGTTAAGCTGTTAAGCTTTTGGCTTGAATAGTTAAAGTGTTAAGCTTTTGTTTTTCTCCTCCCTGCCCACCTCTCCTTGTTTCTAGCAACTTCTTTTACAGAAGCACTATTTGACTGAAAGTGAAAGGGGTTCTTCTTGTGGTGTGGGTTTTTTTTTTTTTTTTTTTTGGTTGGAGCTGTTCTTTAACCAGCTGTCTGTGGTATTTTAATGTAGAACTCAACCCCATTCAGTCCTAGATATGAGAAAGACCTTTTTAGGAAATACTTACCCTTTATTTGCTTTGAATATGTCAAAATTATGATGGCTAATGTAGATCCATGGAAGCTCTTAGACTGAAGTGGGCGAACAAGGGTCAAATATTGGGCCTGTTGCCTTGTCATAAGCAGATTTAAAAAAAAAAAAAATTATTAGGTTTTCTACAGGAAATATCTTTCGTTTTTGAACTCTATTAGTCAGGATTTTTTTTTATTATTAGTTTAATTCACTTTAGAATTTTATAAGATGGCAAAATAACATGTGACTAATACATTCAGTTATTAAGTTTAACCCTCCCAGGGAATTAATGAGCAAATGCCTCAGCAAAGCTATGAATCTGTTTATTTCTGCAAGGTGATAGGAAGAGCAGTCAATATCTTTGCAGTGCTTGTGCTGTTTTGATGATCAGCTTTCAGATGTGGATTACCCGGGCTTGACAATAATGGTTTCTGCTTTTTTTGCCGTGTTTTTGCTGAGGTTCATTTGCTCCTGCTTCTCTAATCCAGAGCAAATTTTCAAATGCAAAATAATATGTCAGAGATCAAATCCCCAAGAAAAAATGTAATTCTACAAGAAGGAAAACCTGTTGTGACAAAAATTGTCAGTAAAACGATATGTTGTGGATGAAATTGTGTCACTATGTGAAATAATATTTACTACAATGTAGCAAAACAGCAACTGGTTGATATTCTTTGCTTGATCACGAACATATTTCATTATATTTTCCTTGTTTCATTGCAATACGTTTGGACTAGGCTGCACATGTTTATCACATTTATTTACCATTTCTGGCAGCTGAAGATATCGATGACATTTAACTGACATGGGTAAATCAACAAGAAATATATCTCCTTCCAAGCAAATAAATGTACACTGTATCTGGCATAAAATAAAATCCTCTGAAGTCAGAGTTGTTAATGCACTTTATTTGCCTCAGAGCTTTAATGCAGTTCCTGGTAAACTTACAGGTGTGAAATTATGGACCACTGTAGGGTAGCAGATTTACTTTAATTTTGTGTTTTGTTATGCAGGAAACTCAAAGCTGTACATCTGGGTCTGCAGCCATTCTGTGGACTGTATATCATATTGACAGAAAGAGTTTGCAAGAAGAATAAAAAGCAATTGAAATTATTACTAAATATTAGTGTATTATCATCAAATTTGTTATCCCTACTTATTTCAGTCAAGGAAATTCAAAGAAATAAACTCATGCATTGTTAAAAGTATTGTCAATAGGTGAAGTGTTGTAAAGTCAAAGCCATTAAGAAGAAACATTGACAAATAACTTAGTTTTTTTTCTCCAAATGTTTCTTACTTCTTTCTTAAATAGATATGGAGAGATATTCAGTGTTTAAAGTGGAATATTTATTTATTTATAGGGGAAAAAAGGTATTATGTAGAGATACATGAAATTAGCAGCCTCAAAACACTGTATGCACTGCAAAGGTGACACAATGTACTTCAGTTTAACATTGTATGTGACAAAATTATCAAGAAGAGTTTCAGTAGCTTTCTTAGACGCTGTGATTAAAATGTTTGATTTCTCCCCCCCCCCTTTAAATTGCTGAAAAAAAAAGCAGTTATTTTCTCCAAGATTTGCTGCAAAAGAATGAAGTTTTCCAGTGAAGAAACAGAATTGTTAAAAACTCTCAGTCTCCTACTTTGTTAAGGTGAACCAGCATTAATGTGCTGAGAGAGGTCAGTAAATTGGTTTGTGCACTAAATTGTAACTCCCAGATAGTTGTTTCTTGTCCATTATTCTTCCAGGGCAATGCACAACACATAGCACAGACCTGGTCTGAAAGTGGCCTCTCCTTCAGTAAAAAATATCGTAAAATAGGGGTAGATTCACTCTCTTCTCTTTTCTTATTTTGTGTCATTTGACAGGTAACTGAAAACTATGAGATACCAAAAGTGTCTGAGAAAGGAGCAAGGTAGGAGAGATCTGAGGATTCAGCCAGAGACACTGACCCTGCATGTCCTGAGGGGCTGATCACTGAAAATCCCTTCCTGTGCCCCCCTCCCAGTTCTGCCTGTGGTCTGCAGGATGACTCAGTGCCAGCATCTAATCTCCAGTGAACACCTTGCAAGTGCTGCAGCCTGGAAAAAGGTGCTGTTTTTGTTTCTGTGACAGCCCCATGAATCCTGGGTTTAATTGGCTTCTCCCCCACTGGGAGAACTGAGCTGGCAGTGGCTGGGAGCTTGGAAATACTGTTGGCTGCACGGAGCAGGCACTGTGATGGATGCACCCGTCCTTTGGGAAGGGGAAGCAGGAGGAGAATGGATGCTGCCTGGGGAAGCATGGTTGGGAATAAAAGATTGTTTCCATGTGCCAGCTTCCTTTTAAAGGAGGTTTTATAAATTTCCCATTCAGGGGGTGAATGGGGTAGGTTTGCAGAGCTCACAGCCAGAAGACCAACTCCCTTCCACCATTGCCTCTGCTGTGGAAGCAGAGAAGTGATCTAATATCCAATGTGTGACTAGTCAAATTTCTGAAGTGTGGGTTTGGACAAAGTCTGAAAAAATATGAGTCTTTCTGGTCACTTCCAAGCAAGTCTGGAAATGAGGGAAGGAGTGCTGCAGCATGGTGGGACTTTGCCACATGTGGCACCATCTTGTGTGCTTGGAAACCCTGCCACTCACCCTGCTGTGCTGGTTTTGCCTGGGATAGAGTTAATTTTCTTCATAATAGCTGAAATGGGGTTGTGTTTTGGATTTGTGCTGAAAACAGTGTTGGTAATACAGAGATGTTTTAGTTACTGATGAGCAGCACTTGCACAGGGTCAAGGCCTTTTCTGCTCCTCATCCCATTCCCCGGTGAGGGGGCTGAGGGTGCACGGGGAGCTGCCTCCTGTGAGTCTTTCTTTGCCCTAAAGCACCGTGAGGACTGGGGGATGACTTCAACTTTGTAAAGGGTATCTCACCCCTCATTCTAGCCATGGCCTCTAACACTCCAGAACATATGGCCTTTTAAACATTTGTGTTTCATTGGATTGACATTTTCTTATAGAAACTAGAGTGTTGCTGACTCACTGTAGTCCCTACTACAAGCTCAGTTTGCTAACTTTGTGCAAAACAAGTAGGAAATGCAATACCTGCTGCAGATTACTTACCCTCAAATTTAATAGAGTGAGTAGTGACATGAGTTCATCTCTTAATATGCTCTGCAGTGCTGAAAAATGCTTCAGATGCCTGCATATAGCGTTGCAGCAAGTTCTGCTGACAAAAATATATTGCTCTTCTCATATTTAATCTAATACTTACTCTGTGACAGAAAGTTGCTGTTGCAAGATGTGGATCCTCCTGGACTGGAAGATACAAATATTATATTTTTACTGGTCTCCAAGACCTGCCAATAAATCAATAATAATTGGATTTTTGTTCTAATACAGTTGATCGATGAAGTGGACAAATTCACCAAGTTTCTGTGTGGAATAAATCATCTTCTCAAAAGCCTGAAAATTCACTAAGTTTCTGTTTAGAATACATCATCTTTTCAAAAGCCTGACCTTTCTGATGAGAAGATATTTTATCCTATCAGAACTTTCTGGGTAAGTGCAGTCCAAGTGTTCTCAATCAATTGCAGTATTTTTCTAATTTAATAGACCATTGCTGGGTCAATGTTACATTTATAACCCTTGCCTGAAGATGTTTCTTCCTCTTTTCATCAGAGGACGACGTTAACTTCATAATATTTGTATGATTTAATCTTTTAATTTTTGTTGTAGTAACTCTGGATATTTTACACCAGAAAAATCTGGGAACTTTATTTTGACTTCTGCTTATGGAGTTCAGGACTAGAGTTGATGAAGTGTTTGAAAATGCTGTGCCAGTTGCTACAGTGTGCCTGGAGGTTTTTTGTTTGTTCTAGCAGTCTCTCAGTTTTAATAAACTGGGTAAGACTTTCTGGAGCATGACTAGCAGAGTGGCTCTATCTGCAATATATCTTGAAATACCATTGTCCTGGGAATCCTGTGTATCCTAAACTCCCTGAGAAGCTCCTGGTGTTGCCATCTTTTCTAGTTTTGCTCTCCTGATTACAGGCCTGCTACACCCCAGCTTCTCAGGGATCCTCTAGGAACTTGGAATAGTGGGAGAATTTCTAACACTGCCCAGTGCAGATCTCTGGCAGCTTACTAATACCAGTGGATTTGCTTTTGGAAAGCAAAGTTTAATATCTGTCTTTGATGCGTGCTTGCATTACTTGTCCAAATATTTTGAGGGTTTTCTTCTTTTTAACCTCCCCAGAATGTGTTTAACAGTCCTTCTTAGTGTTTTGTGCTATTAGTTACTGGATTGTTTATGGGCAGATTTAGGCAATAGTAGAGAAGTTGCATGCTCCATATCCTCTTGTATAGTCCAGAAAAGTATTATAAACACCTGATATATTAATTAAAAAGCAGTTTGCATTCACTAAGTATATATGTTATGCACTACAGTGAGCTGCCCTATTGCTCATTTAGCTGATTCCAGTAAGTTACCCAAATTGTTTCAAAGACTCAGAAAGCAGGGGAGATCTCAGACCTGTATTTTTGGTGCTGCCTTCTGCTAAATGAATGATGGTAATTACCTTGAAGTTGCTAATTCTGCTTTGCTGGAAGGCTGCATTCTAGGGGAGGCTGTCACACTGTGTGTGTTAATTAGAGCAGAAGCATTTGTACTCTGCAGTTCTAGTAAGAAATGTGATTTTTATGGTGGACTCCAGATTTGATACCTCTAACAACTGCTATTACTTGTCCCTTAAAGGAAAGTTGAAAATGAAGTGTGGAAGGCCTCTTTACTGAGCCTTAATGCATCAGGTGCCTTGTCCTCTTGCTCCAGGTGCACTGCAGCTGTGATTTCAATGCCCTGAGCACAAGCAGACATTTAGCATGGAGTAAGTAACTCCATGTTTGTGGAGGAGCATATCCACAGATGGTCCTTGGCTGAGGTCTGTTGGACCTGCTGCAGTTATGGATCATAGTCCAGGTATTTGAAGCAATGGCTGAAACCTACTGGGGCTGGGAGAAGTGAAAAAGAGAATCAGCAGGATTTCTCTCTAAGAGTTGAAGTGGAAGAGAAGTGTAAGCCAAAGGGTATAGCATGAACTCCATTTGGGGGAAGGGATATGTTTTTAGACTTCACCTCAGATACTATTTAAAAAACAAACTGCTTCTATACGAGAGAGATGTGGAACAACAGAAACCCCATCTTATTCTGTAGGCTGGCTTTGTCAGCTAGTGAAGATGCAATACAGGAGTCTATAAGCAATTTGCATTTTTCTTGTGCTGAATACTGTGTTAAAGACTGCAGGTTTCCTCTGGGAAATCATGGATGCCTCCTGTGCCTTGCTGCACTTGTAGCAGCCAGCTCTGGACTGTGCTGCTGCTGTAACCCAGCCTTTTCCTGTTTGCTTTTAGCTTCAGGCATTTATATCTGCATTAACATTTTGGAGTGAAATGTTTCTGTAAATGGCAACTTTATGGTCAGCAAAAGTATAGGCTGGTTTGCAGGTGTATCAGTTCATTGCCAGAACTGGGCTATGGCACTTTTGAAAGCTAAGCATTGCACTTATCCAATAGGTTTTCATTTCCAAGCAATTTGAATTTGTGAAACTAGGTATTTGCCTCACTTTGTTTGTTTTAAAGTAATGCAATATATTTTAAATGGTTCATTGCTTTTTTTTTAGTACCTCCTGTACTTTGTCTTGTGGTATGCACCTGTCCACTTAGCTAACTGCTTGCCTCTTTAAAATTCTGAATGAAAACATTAAGAATAGAAACATTCTGAAAACATGCTTCTGCCTTTCATTTAAAAGTGGAAAACTTATCAATACGCCTTAGCCATTAGCCACTGGTAACTGCAAGCTCAGTGTATATCTGTCTGGGTGCCTTATGGGACCATTCTCCCACTTTAAGTCCAAGCAGTGTAATTGCATAGTACTACTTGGATAATAGCACTAGCTGTGGTTCTTTTAATCAATTTTAGAAGTTAACTTTATTTCTAACTTTTTAGTCTACCTGTTACTTTATATCAAATTTTGAATTTAATGTGATATGGGACTAATGTTGAGACAAGTCCTTTTGTTTCATGAATTCCTCTTTTTAGATTGCTGTCCTCCATGTGAAAAGCATTTGTGTACCTTTTTGCTACCAAACACCTATTAAGAGCTTTATTGCCTGTTTTATTGTTAGATCAGTGCGTGGTATGTGATCTATATAAACCAAATGCAGGTTTCAGGGCTTCTGCTATTATAAAAAAGGGAAATAAGGGTATGCAAATATATGCAAGATATGCAAATCCAGAGGAAGTGAAGAATGTTGGAAGAGCTGTGATAGCTCTGTGGTAGGCTACAGCATATCCTAGAGCTGTCACTGCCAGGGAGCCCATCTTCCTTCCTGAGATCTTGTTGGCAGCTGCCTTATGGTCTGAGATGTTGGTACCTTGCAATAACCTGAACCTATTTGAAAGGAATTCTGTCTGTAAGAGTTCTGAGGAAAAAATCTGGGAACTCTTTTGGGCAGCTGATTTCTGAGCTGCAGACTAGACTTCAAAGAATTAGCCAGCACAACGAAGTCAGTGAGAGAGTTGTGGACCTTAAAAGTCTGGAGTTTGCAAAGCTAAAATAAGCCATGTTCTGCTTCACATATGCAGCAGTAGAGGTTGTTGTTGCTTCTATAAAAATGAAGCCATGATATGAGTGCAGTGGGAAACTTGTCACCAGCCACTGCAGAATGCAGCTTCCTACCTCTGCAAAGTGTGCAGAGCTCTCTGCTGTCATGCTGCTTGAGGGATGCTTGCATCCCACTTCTCTAGGAACTGTTTTTGTCTCTGTCTAGGAGTGTCTCCCCCTTCATTTTTGCCCTTGATGCAGTCCTTTTGGGCCTGCATTGTCTCATATTTCAGTGTAGATCCAGGCACAAGGCCCTCCTGGTAACTTGGTGTAGAGGAAAGCCCGTTTCCAAAGTGGTAGATATCACAGAATCATAGAATCATTTAGGTTGGAAAAGATCTCCAACATCATTCTGTCCAACTGTTAACCCAGCACTGCTGAGCCCACCACTAAACCATGTCCTTTAAATCTTTCCAGGGATAGTGACTCCATGGCTTCCTTAGGCAGCCTCTTCCAGTGCTTGACAACCCTTTTGGTGCACATGTATCTTACAGGAAACACTGTGATGCTGCAAACTGTGATTTGTGATTCATTGGTAGCAGTGGTAAGAAAGGAAGAAGCAGCAATAAATTGATGAAGCAGTAATAATCCTGGCTGCCTCCAAAATGAGAAAGAATCTATTTTGTTGGTTTTTTTTTTTTTTACACTCCATTCTTGATGTTTTTGTGTCTGGCAGTAAATTGTCACCGCTCATAATCACACCTCTTAGAGTATATCAGTTACAAGAAACCTGGACCTGAAAGAAGTGTGATTATCTGGAGCACTGGTGTGACCTGACTGCAGAACGTGATAGCACTCCCTGTTCCTCCTTCTGCAGTCAGACTTACTAGATTTGTGTGATGTCTTGAGCTATTACATGGACATTAAAGCCTTTTTTTCCATAATTTGATAACCTTCCTGATGGGCTACATGAAGGACAAGCAGAACCAGTTTTGCCTATAAAAGTGCTATGAAACATTTGGAGCTTTGCTGTCCTTCCGCTCTTTGTGCCCGAAAAAAACTTGGAGATCCTTTTGCAAAATTCAAAATGGAGTTGCAGATTGGGTTCTGAACTCTCTGTTCCTTATCATGAAGTATTCCTGCAGGCAATTTCATCTGTTAGAGGCACATGACACTCCCAGGATCTCATTGTCTGTAAATTCTTGCAGCAAGAATAAGAAAGAAGAAGAAAATCCTGTTGCTTCCACAAATTGTCACCCCTGTGGGTCAGGAACTGCAGTGTCTGTTGGTTGGAACCCCTTTTTGGTACAGGTGATGGCCCTACCTCTGTGGAAAAGATCATGGCCGAAATGGTTTCTTGACTTCATCAAATGTTTCCTTTTATTTTTTTTCAATCTGGAAAGGACAGTTACTCTTCTAGTGAGAGGAACCTAAAGATGACCCTTGAATTAAATCAGACTTACAGAGGAAGAGGAGAAAGGACTGTGGAAATGAGCTACAGAAATCAGTACAAGATGTTCGTACTGGGGGTGGGCCTGTCATATGCAAATATTTACATCTTCACAAATCCAAACAAATGTCTCTTACCTGAGAAAGATTATCTGTTAATTTCTTCAGTTAACAGAGATGGAAAGCTGAGATGTGAGACAAGAGCTTTTGAATATAAGGCAGTTGTGCCTGACAACACCTCATCTCAAGGACAAATAAGGAGTATTTTCTGCTGTTCATAAGGGCACATCCTGATAATGTGCCAGGGTTGCAAGAGGAACAACCTTATTGATTAAAGTGCAATTTCATTGTAGTGAGTGCAAGCAAGAAGTGTCACTCTTGCAAGAACAAGGTAAAGAACAGAGATGCAATCCTGTTGAGGAACACTGCAAACACACAGGATAAACACAGGGGTATTCAAGTGTTGGGACAAAGTGGAAAAGTGAACCAGGAAAAGAAAACAACAGGGTTGTGTAAATAGGCATATTAACAGTAACAAGAAATACCTGGTTGTGCTTCTCTTCTGGGCTTGCTGCTGCTCTTGCTCTTTTTAATTTGGGACAAAATGAAATTTTTTGGTGTAGATGCAGCACCTGCCCCATGCAGGTGATCATGCCCCCTGTGGGGGGGGTCCTGTGACCCACACGTGCTGGTTCTGTTACAGCTGTTGGGTGAACTGGAGCAGAACCTGCTCCACTCTGTGAACAAAGGGGGGGAGAAGCCTCTGAGTCCTGCTGAGCTCCATGATGGCTCACATCTGTACAGTGCTGGAGGTGCTCCTGTGAACCCTTTGCTGGGTTGTCTTGCCCTGTAGCTCGGGCTGGAGGATGCCCTGCAGTGTAAGGCTGTGTTAGCAGTGCCAGCCCAGGGGGGACAGGGGGCAGCTGCCCTCCAAAGTGTGGCTCCAGTGAGACCAAGAACTACAAAGGGGGAACGTGGTCAGCTGTGCTGTGGCTCAGGTGCTCTTTGCCTGCAGTTATGTTGCCTGGGAACCTTTCTGGGAACATTTTTCTGCACCTGGATTATGAAAGTTGCTAAAAAATTATCATGCCAAAGCTGTAGCCAAGACGTACTTGCTGTCTAGGTGCCACCTCATCCCCCATGGCCTCTTACTTGCCTCCTCTTTAGGACCTATAAATCCTCAACCCTTAGAGTGATCATTACTCAAAATTGCCGCCAGCCAAAAAGCGTAGGAGTGATTTCTTCAGAAGGTGAAACCTTTCCTTATTAAATAATAGCCCTCAGCTTTCGGATTAGTTTAATTAAATTCCATATTCTAAGCCTAATTCGGCTAAAAGCTGTTTCCTAGATGCTTTTTAGTTTGAAACTGAAGGGCTGTTCTATTTTCTGGTGTTCATGAGAGAAAAATCTATTCTCTCTTTCCAAAAAAGCTTGAGGAAGTTCCTGGACTATGTCACCTTGTTATGAATGTCAAAGTTCAGGCAATTTCTTTGCCACTGGAATTGGCAGCCCCTATTTCAGCATGTTACACAAAGAACGTAGTCTTTAATAATCAAGAAGTCTTGATTATTAAATCAAAATATTTTTTTTCTTTTAGAAACCCCAATTTGCATTGACAAGGTTGTACTTAATGTGATAACTGACTTTAATTTACATGGATATTTAATTGCATCTGGGCCCTAGAAGTAGAAAGAAGCATGTGTCTGGGGTTTCCACCACTGGTTACCACTTTTTGATTGCTAGTTGGGCAGAGATCTGAAACTATTTCCATTTCCAAAGTGGTGTTTTTTAACCATTAATGCAGGCTGAAAAAAAAGCTTGAAAACCAGGACATTTTCCAGAACTGGAAAAGAAACATTAGCATTAAAAAGCATTTAATGTTAGATTCTATTAGAAAAAGGATTGATTGACTAATCTTCCCAAATGGACACTGATAGATGAAAGCATCCCTGGACAAACTTTAAATGTTTTTGAGCAAAAAGGCAATTCTGTCATTCCTTGACAGGACCCTGGCAATTGGACTTGATAGAGCTGGGATATGTGCTTGATTGGTGGCTTCCTTCAGGGCAGTTCCAATTCTGCAGCATTTTAGAAAATCCAGAGGAGCAAGTTTCAAATCTGTTTTTTTTTTTTTATGAGTTTCTCAAGAAAATGCTTTAAAAATTTTCTAAAAATTTTTTTTTATTTAAGCTTTGCCCATCTCTAAAGGTCTTTGCAGTAAAGTTCTTTTGCTTATACAAGCTTCCTATGAAACCCTGCCAGACTTACTTCAGCTTGTCTAGAGGGGCTATGGGTCACTGTTGATACCACTGTGGTCCAGATCCTGATCCAGACAAATATAGTAAGATCTCTTGGCACAGCAGAACTGGGAGATGAAGGATGTGCTTGTTCCTCTATTTACTTGGAAAAACATCTAAATTTTCCAGAAGATTATTATTCACAATCTTACTCCTGAACGAAATGAGGCATCTTTAAGGCTTTATTCTGATTCAGAAATCTTTTGAAATATCAGAAATGCTCTCAGGAAAAAAGTTACCAGTAATATTTGTCAGTGATATTTGTGTGCTTTATCTCTCTGCATTTGGAATAGCTTTGAGCTGGATATATTACTTGATTTTTAATCTTACTATTATATAAAATATTGCCTTTAAAAATAATAACTTTCCAGTACTTCTTTCTAGTCAATACTTTGCTTAGGCTGGCTTTGTGCTTGTCATAGGACATCAATTTTGCAGAAACATATGTTGACATAAAAAAACATCATCATACTGTCTTGGCTTTGCAGAGGTATCTGTTTAGGGTGTAGTTTGTGGGAGAATCAGTGGTGTAAAGGAATAGTTAAACCTGATGTACAATTCTTGAGAAAGATGATAAAGGGTGGGGGGAGAACAAGAGGAAGTCTCTCCTGAAAATTTTCTCTTGTTTTTTAAAAAGAAAAGCTCTAAATGCAAAAACTACATTTCCTTCTATTCATACACATTCCATTCCTTGGTGTTTCCAAGCTGTATTGGTAATGACGAAAACCAAATAAAAACTCTCCCCATCCTTTGAAATCACTTGACAGTTTTTCCTTTCCCGTTTTAAAGCCCACAGAGGTGGATTGAATCAGTCTGATAATGCTTTTTGTGTAGTAACTCCAGTGGCAAGGGGTCTCCTGCTGGAGCTGGTGACCTGAACGTGCAGGGACTTCTTGAGCAGGGCTAAACCTCCCCCAGAGACCAGACTCCAAGGAACAGCAGGCTCTGCCCATTAACTGCAGTGTTTGAGTCTTGCTGCTCCCCTGTGCCAGTAGCTCGTGTGCAGCAGCACCAGAGGAGGTGGTTGCCCAAATTCCCCAGCAGTCCAGTGGCAGGTGTGCAGTGAATTTCTGGGGGCTTTTTTTTGCCTTCCCTGCTTCAGCTCCACCTGTATTTCCTATTGGAAATCTGCAGCTGTATGGAATTTCACTGACAATTCCTTGGAGGCATGCAGTCAAACATTAGCCAGGGAAAAGCATGCTTTGGAGGGAGGAATGATCCCATCTCTCTGAAATCACTTGTTTTCTTAATCTCATGGTACTGAGTCCAGAAGGAGAAATATTGGTGACCAGCAATGCTTCTGCTTCGGTTTAATTGAAGAGGTCACTCAAAAAAATTGTCTTTGGTTCTGGATTTTTGCCTTTAAGACCACAGTTTATTTGTCTTATTTCCCAAGTACGTGGGAAGCATTTTGAATTTAGTGCAAAAATGTATTTTTTTGCGAACATGCAGATGTGCACCTGAAAGTAAGGGGTTTTTTTATATTTTGGCAGGTAACATGAGAGCATGTTAAACAAAGGGAAACTGTGTTTGACTACGGATAAGTGAATTTGTCTCAAAGTTATTGCATGCCTCTGTTATTAAAAGAATTTTCTCTTTTCTAAAAGCTGTCTAGATTTCAAAAAGAACCTTTACCATCTTCTAAGTCTAGTGATCCATGTTTGCAGTCGACTCAGAATTATTCCCAAAATAGACACTCATAAAACAGACTGCAGACCTTTTCAAAAGGGAAGCGGGAGCATGTCCAAATTCAGGTAAAACTAGGACTTACTGTTGTGTAATGGCACAGATATTAAATGCCAGAGTTATGCAGTAGCAGAAATCTCTGACAGTACCATGGCACAGCAGAAGATGCTTCAAAGATGACTTCAGTTTTAACTTCTGACCAATTCTGGCCAATTTGAACTTCTGACTATTTCTGATGGATAGAGTGACCCCAAGTCTCTCACCTTGGAAAGTCTCCCATAAAAATATATTTTTTAGGAGAAATTAAGTTTTAAAGAGTTGTAAATCGGTAAATAAAAACTCAAACAACAGAATCTGATTAAAAGTGAGGCAAACAAGTCTCAGTCCCTGTGTTCCCAGGGCCTCCTGAGAACTAGGTTATGTGAATTTTATTGCCCGAGGAGGGGAAGCTGCTGATGTTTGAGCTGTGCCACGGCCTCAGTTTTCAAGGGATGTGGGAGCAGGGCTTAGACAAGCAATGCCAGGAAGGTCTGACTCTGCTCCACAAAAACTACCTGTTGCTACCCCTGAATGTGGCTTCCAGACACCTGAAATTCAAACTGCAAGTAAAAACCTTCAGCCTATCTGGTACCCACTCTGCAGCCCAAATGTCACGTTGTCAGACTGATGCTGGGGAGTGGGTTGTTTGATGGGATGTTCTACTATCCCTGACCAAATCAAACACGTGGAATTCTGTGTTTCCTGACTGTCCAGCTTCCCTGAGCTGAAACACTCAGCAGAGAAATCAGGTTTGAGCATTTGCCTCTAATTGTATTTCTCTTCTGTAGAGTTGTGAGGGTTAATGGGCAGTCTTCCATCCCACTGGGGACACCTCATCTGCTGCCTTTGGGCAGCAGAGATGGGTGATGGGCTTTCTGAATCCCTTCACAATTGTTTTCTATGGTAAGAGTGTATGTGATGTCTGCTTTCAATCTGTGAAAATCCACAGGTCTTTGAAGCTGTAGCAAACAAAGTATTGTGGGACACCAGAGGTGACTTCAGGACACAGAAACGTGGGGGAAATCTTTAAAGAGACTCAGTTCTGCTGAAAACTCCCCAGTGCTCCAAACTGAGGCTTAAACTGACACCAGCATTTTGTTGTGGTATGTAATTTGTTTTCCTTGGTGTGGAAAAATTATAAAACTGAGGAGGCAAAGCAGGGTGAAACAAGTATGATCCTAAATATATTAATATCTACTATAAAAGCAGCTTTCCATCCTGAGGATTGATTTTGCTGGGAAATGAATGTGAAACACTTGTGAAATGACTCATTCAATTTGTCTGTGCTAAATTAGTTGGTTTAACTTGGGAAAATGCATTTTATGTTTGCTAATGTAACTACACCTATGAACAGTGTGGCGAAAGAAGCCTCTGACATTACTGGTGGCTAATTTGGAAAATATTTCTACATGTGAATGCCATATGCATCTCTGCTGGGAAGGGGAAATGAAAGCCTCATTGGGCAAGACCTTCATTGTTTTGGCAGATTTTTGCATGGACTGAGGAATGTGTTCAACTTGGAATGAAAAATTTCCCAGCTCTGCTGATAATGTGCTTCCAGTAGTCTTCCAAAGTGTTACTCCTTGGGATTATTTAGAGGTACCTCATTCTTGCTTCCCAGGCAAAAGCAGCCACTTGCCCAGAAGTCAAACATTACTGTTTATATATAGTTTTATCCCTTCTGAGCTAATGCTCAGTGTTAAAGAGGCCCTGCTAATAAATGCGTGGAGTATGCTGACCATTGCTGCAGAAGGCCAAGGTTTTCTTGATCTTTGCACTTTAGAACTGAAGAACTTGATAAAGAGGGAAGGATCAAAGAGGGCAATAATGCTGCTGTAGTTTTCTCTCTTTCCTGCTCTGGAGGAAAGGGTATCCGAGGTGCTTTCCTTCTGGCTTTGGAGTCACAGAGGAAAGGCAGCCTGAGTTGATAATTGATTTTTCTAGGGCACAGAAGGCCAAATAGTGACTCATGGGCTAAATCCTGTTTGCAAAGCAGTCTTCTGACCTGAGAGAATGACAAATGACTGGTGGCTGGGTGACTTACCAGCTCCTCAGCACAGAGAAGTAGCATTGCTACCAGTCCACAGTGGTTCACAGTGCTTCTACTTCTGAAACAAAGAGGGAGCAAGCTTGGCTAAGCAGCTTTCTTCTTGGGATGATTGACAGCTACCATGGTATGGAATCAAACTGGCCTGACATCACTGCAGGGTTTAGTGCAGGTCATAGGTCCTGTAAGGACCTTGCCAATCCCTTGTGCAGTAAAGAACAAAATCAAAACAAAAAAATTCTATCAAAATATTTAAAATGATAGCTCATAAAAAAATCACTGGTTCGTAGAAACAGAAGCAACACACCTGCTTTAATATGTTGAAAGTAAAAGCAAAACCAACATGCTGGTAACTACAGTGGTGGACTGAGCAGGAAGACCAAAAATAAAGCAGGCTGCAGGGCACTGCAGGTGTATCCAAAGCTAAGGAGCACAATGCTGACAGGGAGGATGCAGCAGCAGGCCCAATATTGAAAGCTGCCTGGAGTAAGTTGTCTACACGTGTCTGAATTGACAAGCTCAAGCTGTAAGTACCAAAACTAAAACAAGCTCTGTTTGTTATGAATCATTATTGACTAAATGATTTATAGTGCAAGTAGCTTGTGCAAGTGACTGCAGATGCAGGTGATTTTATATTGCCTTTCTCGCTGATTGGAATAAGGTCACTTTGTCTCCAGGTGACATTGTTTTGGATTAATTACAAATTTTCCGTGCAGTCTTCCATCCTTGAGATGCAACGTGGTAAGACTTTTGGAGGTGGAGTGATTGACATCAAAGAATAGCAAAGTTAATGGCAGCTTTTTCACTTCCATCAACAAAATCACACCCTTTCCTTGTTCTTCTGCTTGGCTACTGCCTGCAGGTGGCCTGGAGTTTGGCAAAACAATTTTAGAGTTGACGAGCATCTCAAATAGTTATTCCAAACCAGGGTGTTGTTGCTGTTTGTCACTGTGGGTGTTGGGCATGTGACAGTGGTTTTGCAGCACCTAACATGAAATAAGAAGGGTCAGGGAGCAACCAGGCGGAACTTATGTCCCTTTTTGATTTTTTTTTTTCCCCCCTTCTGTCTAACAAGGGAAAAGGATCAGGCCTTTGTCTTTGTTATTGACAACAACAAAAAAAATTAGAATTTTCGAGATGATGGAAAAAATAAAACAATGTTTTATCATAAAGGAATTTTTTTGCAAAGCTTCTGCCAAGTGTTGTAGGATCACAATATTTCATGATTTCATTTCCAAAATAAAACTGTTGCTTTTTCAGGTTGGGTTCACTGTTTGTTATGTGAAAAATATTTAGCATCAATGCACCAAAAAATTAATGTGAGCCATCCAAGGTATCAGAATTTCTAGAAAGGAAAACTACTACTAATTGTGGACTTGTCCCAGCCTACAAAAGTTCTATTTTTGAATATATTCAGCGTAATTGCTCATTATGTAAGTATGTTAAAATGTACAACACCCTTATCATGTCTTCTTTCATTGAATGTCATGCTGTGAATTACAAATCTGTTAATGTAGATGTGTAGCTTGCACATTCCAAACGCAAAGATCTATTTTCTGTTCCAAGTCTGTTATGAGACCATCTGTGATTGCCAGTTTGTAAGAAGTGGATAGGAGCAATACAAGCTTACATGAGGGTTGTGCATAAACTCTGTACTCTTTCTAACTACTGTAGCAGTGCAGTTTGTCAGCTTTAGAGCCTCAACCAACTTTTTGTCTTAAGTTATGAAAATTTATGCTGTATTTATGTTCCAAAGCTTTTTCATAACTGCTTTCTGACTAAGAAACCATTAGGAGCCCAAACTATAAAAGTCATAATTAACTGGGTATGTGGTATAGCTGTCTAGCAGGGATCTCTGTGGAAGAGATGTGGTCTGCCTTACAAAGGAGGATTTAGTCATCATCTGCACTAGGTTAGTACAGGGCAGAGAATCTGTCACTGCTGGTTAATCAGGTGTGATGGGGACTTTTTGACAATGGAACTATCTCAGCAGGAAGTGCTGTGCTGCTGCATGGAGTCAGCAGAAACCCAGGTGTGAAGCAGAGGAGTCTTGGAGTGATGGAGAGCTCTGTGATTTGGTCCCTTTCCTGGGTCTAAAAGGGGTTTGTTGGCTGAAAGGGGACTGCTGCTTTGTGCTGCAGGTGTTGTCTGGCAGTTACAGACATCAAGCTGCTGAGCAATCAGAATTTGCAGAGAAACTGGGTTTTCTCTTCCTTTGCTGGACAGAATTAACTTTTCTGAGGGAGGAGTGTGGCGATGTTCTCTGAGTCCATCCATGCATACAAGAGCATTGCTTCTGTCAGCTGGTATTTGTTTTATATTTTTTTCCCCTTTCACCAAGGGACAAAGTTGCAATGATCCTATGGATTGGCTTGGATTTATGAAAGTCAAGTACATGGCATATTTTCAAGCAAAAGATGGTGTAGGCTCTATCACTGCTGTTGCCCACAGTCCAGCATGTGTGTTTCTTGAGGGAGACCAATGCACACAGAAGTACTTAAAGATCTCTGAAATGATGCTATTTTGTTAGTTTGAGGTTTCTCTTCTTTTTGCTGCAGGACAGAACTGTGTCAAGCCAGGTGTGCAACAGCATTCATGTTGAAAGACCTGGAGTAAGTATGACATGCTGGTCTGGGACGTAAACTGCTGTGTTACCTTGTTGGGTGCTAGGAAAGGTTGTGATCCTGTGATGATTTAGTCTTGTGAGGGCTGGATGGGTAAATAACTCTGGTGTGAGGCACAGGTGTGACTGGGGCAGAGGCAGAGAACAGAGCACAGCTTTGTAGGAGCATCCTGAAAAGGGGTGTGAGCAGGACTTGTGTGGTTATTGTTTAGGGCACCAGGGAGAATGGGAAGGAAATCCTTTCTCTGCTGTAAATTTCTTCTGGAATATTTATTATATATTCAGTCTTTTATAGAAGGAAGAAACAAAGCATCCCTGAAATATTTCTTTGTTTAAATAAAAAGGAAACACAATAGAAAATGGGATACTTCTGGTTGTCTTGCTGAAATCAGGTGTTTTGGTTTTTAATCAGGATTTCTTTCACATGTTCATGATGTGTTTCCTTGCAGCTTGATTTAGAATCTCTTTCTGGATGAGCTTTCTGGTGCCCAGCCTTGGAGAGAAGGAGCAATGCCCAAGAGATGGGCTCTCATTCAGACTTACTGAGGTGTCCTGAGTGTGATACTTCTCAGGACACACACAGCCCAGAAGACTGCAATCTGCTATAAACCAGGCAAAAGTCATGAAGTTAAGCATCTTCGGTGCAGCTACATGGAAATGTTTCAATTAATATACATTTTTGCAGAAAGATAAAGTCATGTGGTTACAGAACACTTGCTTGACCTGCCAGCTGGTAGAAGCGCTGTGTTTCTCCCCCAGCATCTCCATCCAACTGCAAGAGGTCTCTTGTTGCCTATCATGGTTCTAATTTTGCTGTGGAAAAATAAAAAGGAAAATCTGCATCAATGGTGCCATAATATAAATGATAATGAAACTGTAGCTTTTTTTGAGTATTTCTTAATCAGTGTGGGTTACCATAGGTAATAAGAGTATCTTATGATTTTTTTCTCTGTGCTGTGCAAGGTTGCTGCCAAATTCCAATGGATGTTTAGTGCTTATCAGGAGTTAGCAAAGAAACTCCTTGCAGGCTAAGTGAGGTAAAGATGAGCTTAGGATGCATTTTACTTGAAAATTTCACCAAACTTCTGCTAAACCTTTTTAAAGATTAAAAAACCCGACCTATCACCCCTTACCTATTCCAGGCCACACCCCATCTGTCCATTGAGCAGTAGCTCTTCTCATCTGTGAGAGTGGATTTGCTCCACCTGCACCCCTAAAATCCACAAACTTTTGAAGCATTGAGAAGTTTCTGTTCCCCTTGATTTATTTTACAATCAAATTAACTCCTGAATTGTGCATTACAGCCTGACAGTGGGTGCATCTTCAGAAGTGACTATAAATCGTGCAACCATTTTAGACTTGATTCTCGAGGCAATTAAATCTTGTTCAGAGACATTGTCAGTCTGTCCCTCTGTGTTAACCCTATAACTTTTTAACCTGTTGCCAGATTTTTGTAAAACCTGTCAGAGAGATAGATATTTGACTTGCAAAATCTGGAGGAATTCCATGAAAACAGATGGCTAACTAAAGGAAAGCAACCCAATTAGTGTCCGGAAGGGAAATGTTTCATCATGTGCTTAGTACTTGAGTTCTTCGTGGAATTTACATGAAATACAAGTATCTCAAATATAACAAAGCTTTCATTAGTGCCAGCAATGTGTTACACATTATGAACTCCAACCACAAGGCACAAATCTACTGGTACTGTTAGTCCTGCGACTCATGCTTTTTTCTTTCCATTAACTATTTTAAGGAAAATACACAAAACCAGTTAGGAAGTTGATCCAAGATTTGTATTTCCAGACCAACTGTTTCTTTTACACCATTATTTTTGTGTTATTGTAGTAAAAATAAGATTCTATGATTCTAATGCTGTGAACAGTCTTGTTCAGATTGGGATGTGTTTCCCTAGTGCAAGTGTGTGTGTAAAGGGGGCAGAGAGCTGTGTTCTTGGGCATAGAAGTGGTCTGGGGTGAATTCAGCTTTAAACAAGAGCTTGAACCAGATAAGCTCCCTTCCAAACCTGTTTGTGCTATGGATTACAGCCTGTTATTTTTTTAAAAAATCATAATTAGTCACTATAATTCCTGTCCTTCTGTCACATCTTGCTCTTTTGATTTTTCTTTTCTCCCTCCTAATGAGATAAATCAACCTGTGTTTTTATTCCACCTTGTCCCAAACCAGCATCATCCAGCACTTGTACTTTCCCAGGATGCTTCCATGAAATTTTTTCAGCCAGACCAGGGCAATTTAAAGGCCTTTGAAGCCTCTGTAAAATTACAAGATATGACTTCTGATACTGAAGCAAGGATACATTATATCTGGCAACTACTAGGTATCAGAAAAGGGAAGAACACTTTTTACATTGTTTTGTAGCACGTGGTCTCAGTAGTGGTGTTTGAACCAATTCTCATTATATCTCTGTGACTGTCTCATACCAGTCGAGCCTCTTTCATCTGGGTCCCACATCAGGAGATGTCAAAGATAAATTAGTTGGTGTAATTAGGATGCCTGACCTCGCTGGCAGAACAGCAACTAATGCATTGTAAGAACCAGTCTAAGAAACAAGTTTCTTGATACAACTGCAAATAGTTCACTTGACAGGGAGTGGAGCAGAGCTCAGAGAGGATATTAAGGTGCATTTCTGGGGACAGTGTGCTGCACAACTCACTGCTGTACTGTTTTGACAAATGAACCACTCAGAACAGGGTGAGCTTTGAAGATACTCTGTGGTGCTGGGATCACAGTTTTGCTGATCTGATTTATGTTTCTCTGACAGTAGGTATAAAATTACATCAGAAGCCGAAGTTTACTTCAGTTTTGGAATATATGATGGTGATAAGACCAAGATGATGCTCTTTCTTGGTATCCTCAGAAGGTGTCAGTGTGTCTTCTGTTTGCCACACTTCAATGTTTATGATGTGAGTATGCAGAGAGTGCATCCAAGGTTAAGAGAGACTGTGGAATGTGCAAGGTTTTTTTAGGCATCTGGAGAAAATTGTCTCCAGAGGTCTCCACTCTAACTTCCAGTCCCTGCTCCTCTAGGCTGATGCTTTCAGCTCTGTTTGTTGTGTGTGCACCCCAAAGTCCCAGCCAAGCTGGTCATTGCCATCAGCAGACATTGACAAACTGGGAGATGGTATTTTCCCCAGTCTGTCAACATTTGCTGTTGAAAATCTTGCTGTTCTGGTGATCCTTGCAGTGCCCTGTCTCTCTAGTTCTTTGTAAGCTTCTTATCTCAGTAAAATCTTGTGATAATGAGTTTCACAGTTTAATTTCACTGTGTAAAGCAGGATTTTTTTTTTAGCAGGTTAATAATTCACTTTGAGTGAATGTCACATTTCTCTCGAGTCCTGAGACCTGAGGAACAGAAAACAGTCATCCAAAAATACTTTAAATTGGTTAAGGTGATTGAGAAGTCAGGAGGGCAAATCTCCACAGGTGCATGCATTAGTCACCTTCTGAAGTGCTATTTGGGAAAATTTACTTTATTTGAAATTATGCAGATAATGCTTTAGTCAGCATCAAATTTCTTCTAATTACTTTGACTAATGACAGTACACTGGTGCCTGTAGGGTAGAATATGAAAGCATCTTCCAGCATCCGGTACCTGTCCTCTGCTTCAATAGCATCAATTGGTCTTGACTCTTTTGGCAATCAGTGGAATTGCAGTTCCTGTGTAAAATCAGAGTGTGGAGAGTTGAAATGTTTTGTTTCTGCTTTGGTGTTTTTTTTTTTTTTTTTTTTTTTTTTTTTTTTTAATTTTCTTTTACCAGCCTGATTCCTGAATGAACCAGAGCCAGTTCTCTGCTGTTTTCATGTCCCTGTGCCAAAGGCAAAAACAACAAAAAAAGGGTGTGAAAGTGGAAGCTGTTATCTTTCAATTTATAATCTCTTAATTTAGACTCTTCACACAGTTTTGAAGAGAAAAGGCTTTAGTGCACGAAAGTATCTTGTCCTACGATACTCCCTTTTTTGGGGTTTTTATTAAGTAATTATGTTTGTCACAGGTCTCCTGAACTTTCTGATTCTCATTCTCTCCCTTTTGCACATAGGTAACAATAGTGAAGAAACAAGAAATAAACGTAAAGATAAATTTATTACTCTTTTGATCTCTTTAGTCTGCAACAGAGATTTTATAACAATTAATTATAATTTTTTGTATGGTTATTTTTGTTTTGGTTTTTCATATCAAATAGTTTTTAGCACCCTTGACGTAGATGCTTTTTTTAGATTTCTTATTGCCTGTGAGGTTTTTTTCCTCCCTCTTCTCTTCTGACACATGGTAGCACAGAAGTAGGGGTTAAACTTAATCCTGGTTATTTTTGTAGTTTGAAGTGAACACACATGCGTGGAGTTAACTGCAAGATTATGATGCTGAGACTCCTCCTGTTGGGGGGTTATCTTAAAACACAAATAATAAATAAATATTAATACCCAGAACTAGAGATGAGGTGTACAGATTTTCGATAGGAAAAGGAGATAAGCAGCCAGTAGTGTTGTTTAACTGGCTTTTTACCCCATGGAACTTCTTATTAAAATTATTTAAAAATAATTTTACCATGGAAAAACAATAGCTCCCCCCCATTCAATATCTTTAACATGATTTCAATCAAAATTCAGTTTTAAAAGTATTGCATGTGGCTTCTCAGAAAAATGTTTAAAACATAGTATCAGCAGATTTTTCTTCTACAGAATTTCACTTGCACAATCAGAGCAACAGAGCAATTTTTGAATGGAGAACTCTCTCAGCTGGACAATGGTGGTGTTTGACTCCACTGACTGTACTCTCTGGTTGGTGCTCTCTGTCGTGTTTCTGTACCCATCTCTTAGACTCCTTGTGTCTTTAGTTTTTCTATATTGCTCTCCACTGCATCTTTTACAACCACTTGTAGGATTTTTCATACTGAAAAAACAGTGCCTACATTCTTTATGCTGCCTGAGTTTATTGTCATTGACTTGGAGCAGCACTTGGAGGAAGTTATTGCTCAGATACTCATAGATTAATGTGATTTTCTGTTTCCTTCCTTTGTTGCATGTCCCTTTCGTGATGGGCCAGGGGCTGACTGCCAACGTTTTTGGCTCAAGCATTATGACCAGTTATCTTACTACTGCTGTGAAGTGCATTTGGGATAATACTCCACCTTCCCTGATGGAAGTACCTGTTAGTCTTGCATCACCTGACCTACAGCAGCAACTTCTATGTAATTTCACTCACCTGAAGGTCAAAAATAGAATATAAATGACATAAAAGTAATTTTTAGGGACTGGTGCCCTCAGTGCCCAGTCTTGTATCATCGTTGTGGTGGTACAGCAAACAATATAAACCTGCCAAAGTGAAGTCACCGTCTGAAACTTGTTCCTTACATATTAAAACAAAAATCAAGTTCTTTATCACTTAACACAGTTTCTTTCTACCTTTGTAGAATCCATGTCTGTTCTTTCAACATTCTGATGTAGTAGTAGTCTTGGTCTGTTGGCTTTTCACTTAGGTAGTTCAGCCTCAGGTGAACAGGGAACACTGAGTCTCCATCTTAAAACAAGACCAACGTTAGAAATGGTTTTCAGAGACTTGGAATAATGTGGAATAATTGTGGAACTGCTGTGAGCGAGGAACCTTCAGGCTGAAAGCATTGATGTCTCTGGAGTGTGACTGGAGGTGTCTCTGCCCTGTGCCTGTGGCCCTTCAGGGACTCTGTGCAGTGACAAAGAGATGATGCTGTTTGGGTTGTGTGGTGCTACACAGAAAAGGTGCACAATATATGTTTTCTATGCTGTTCAGGCAATGTACTATGCTTTTCCAGCTCTGATGTGACTTTGGACACATTATTTCTTCTGTTCATTTGTGTTTCTTCTGTTCTGCTTGTTTCTCATTCCCTTAGTTTGCAAGCTCCATGGGAAGGTAAAGGCTTCTTGCTTTGCATGAATATCAAAGCAAGGTTTTGGTCTCCCTATGACCTTAGCTGCCATTATTAAGTGGTAAAAAAGTGCAGTCTCTATCTCAGGTGATTTTCTTTATTTTTTTTTTTCCCCATAACATTTTTCAGAATGTATCGAAGGAAATCAGGAAAGCATCAATGGCTTAGTAACTATTAAATATTGAGGTCTATGATGGGATTTCTCTTAGTATGTCTTTTTTAGAAGCATTTTTCTGCAATGTTCTGATTCTTGAGGGAGGTGTTATGCTCTTCATTTGTTGCAGAAGCAGAGGCCAAGTGCTGATGGTGGTGCCTTTGGGATCTGTGCCCTGTGAGATGACGTGCATGGCAGCACCTGAGGCTGGATGGACAGGGTTAGTCAGCAGTGGTTGCTCACGTGTGCTGCCATAATTATGGGCTCAATTCAATGCCACAGCAAATTCCTCTGTGCTAATCCACGTGGCTATCCCAAGAATCAGGGCTTTGGGAGTCAGTGAGAACTGGGGGTGACTCAGCACAATTCCCGAGGTGTGTAAAACCCCCGGTATGTGGCACCCAAAGCACTGTGTTAAAGGGCTGGTATTTAGGTTCCTAATTCAGGCATGTAAAATTTGGTCAATGCCTCCCCCTTGTGCATGTGCATTAGGATACAGCTTGTACTGTGTGGTGTCCTGCTATGGCAGTGTCACACTCCTTGCTCAGGAATGAGTGACTTCATCTGGGGCTGAACTGGGGCTTTGCAGGAGTCTGTGGTTGCTGATCTTGACCTTCTGTTGTTGAAGAACTCTAAAGACATCAATGAGTGCAGAGTTATGGGAGGAAAAGGGAGGATATTGAACATCTTTTAATCTGAGTTGGAATTTTGTGGTTGCCTAAGAGTGATAGAGAGTTTGATATTTTGGGGAGCTGAATTGAGTGATGGTTGGAAAGTTTTAAAAATACAGAGATGAAGAAAAAGAAAAGATGAAGAACCCAGCTCCCTTTTCCTTCTATTTTTCTTTTTTCCTGGTAAAATATGTTACTTTGCAGTGTCTGGATAGAATACTTCTACTGTTTATCTGGAATAGTCTTTATCAGAAGAATGCTACAAATATCTGCAGAAGCTCCTTGAAAGCAGACCATAGTATTTGTGACAGAACAGGCATATTTCTAGAATCCTACAAATCTCTTTAATAGCTGTGGATATTCAAAGGCAAGTGTGATGACAAGACAGATCTGAGGCTGTCAAGCTCACCAGAACCCTCCTGGATCAACAATGGTTATATCTGTATTTTCAGGGACAGCTCAATACACCCAAACATTTTGGTATTTAAGAAAATCCATGCTTTTCTGCCAAAAGCACGTTTGATAACTCTTGTCTCAGTCCTTTAAAATGCAGTAACTTTTAGTAAGAGCTGAGAGGACTTGACAGTTTCTCAAAACCACTTTGGGTGTAAAAGATGTTGCCTTGAAAACCCACTTGCTCTTTGCTGGCTGCTCTTAGCTGTGGTCTCTGTGATGACCCTCTCTCAAACCCCCTGTTCTGGCCCATTCTCCTTTTTAAGTTTTTGTTCTTATAGTTAAATGAAAACTCTGAACTGCTTTTCACTTGCAGAGGAGAGAGATTAAACTTTTCTGTCCTGCTGTGTGGGACTGTAACTGTAGCAGTAATCACATGGTTTTACATTCGGGGGAGCTTCCAAGACCTTAGAAATATTTTAAAACAGTCCCTGGATGTCTTCAGCTCACTCTTGCTCTCCTGGTGATGTGGATCCCTGGTAACACAAGTACTGAGAAACATGACTGACATACTGTGGCACAAACAGTGTTGGAGGCTTGTATTTCTGGATCCACCTAATCCAGAGTGCTCATGGTATTTAACTTAACTACACACTTTTAGTGTTCATACACGTCTCATAATGCAGTGAAGTGTCTTAAATAAACTGGAAAAATACTTTCTGATGTTTCTTCTACACTCATCATAAAAGCTGCTTCTCATGGTCTGGTTTGGTCTGTACACAGATTTTTATCCCTTTCCCTTACTTGACTCACCACCATCACTGATTCAGTGATTCAACTTGAATGCTGAATTCCCAGCATCAATTCAGAAATCCCATTGGCAATGATAAACTGGCTGCATTCATGTCCAGAAGATATGCTACCATGTGGAAATGTGCATTGTCACTCTGACTGTGGTAAAATGAGCTTATGAAACTTTAATGCAACCCCATTGTTCAGAGGAAAATCCCTCTGCTCACATCAGGATGCTGAAATGACACAGCTGTTATTTTATATAGTCACCTTCTTTCTCCTTTGCCTGATAGAATTGTTGAAATCATAGCTCTGCCCTTTATTCACTGTTTCTACTAGTATATCTTGTGTGACAGGAAAAAACCTCAGCATGTTGTGCTTGTGCAGGGATTGAGAGTATTATTTTCTTTTTGTTAGTGTTGTGTAACTAGAGAAAAATATTTCCTGTCACAACTGTTTCAAAGGAAAAACACATTTCCATTATTTGCTTATAATTTCTCTTATGTGAAATGTTTGCACTCCCAAATGCTTAAAGGACAGTTGGAGATCTTTGGTTCTCAGGGCTGAAATTTCTACACATTACACAAATCTGAAACTTAGACATATTGATAGAAAAATGTGTTCTGAGATATAGATGTGTTTTTGCAGCAAGGCTTTGAGTTAGAGAGTATGCATTCAAGTGTTACAGATACTTCATTTTAAAGACATATTTCATATACCTCTGAAACCTTTTGCATGTATCTGAATCTGAAAGCGTCACCATAGTCAAAATGAATGCAATTTACATTCCAGAGTACTTAATGTCATTACATAAATAGAGACTTCCAAACATGATTGTGTTTATATTGATTCCATTTTTCTGAGGATTGCATTCACTACATTAAAACTTTGCAGAAGAAATCAATCTTTTTTTTTGCACTCACAGAGAGTCTTTTTTAATGACTTTGTTTGCAATGTGACATTAAGAGAGGATGTAGTTTCTTAGTCACTTTGTAAAAGCTGATTTGTTTTCTTGCTCTGGTATTTTCACAAAGATCATTTGAGAAGGGCAAGAGTTAAACTGAGATTTTCAAAAATACAGGACACACTGAAATCCATCTCCTTGAGCTGTCCCTATCCCTTGTGTGTACCAAAGCCCTTCTTTCCTGCAGTGTATAAATCCAGAAAAACACATTACTGAGCCTGTAGCAGTACACGTGTGCTTCACTGTCATTTCTGGTGATGTATCTCATAACTTAAACATGGATTTTAGCTTTATATCTAGCCCATTAGGGGGCAAAGGAACATTTCACGTAGCTATTAACTCCTCTAATTCATGGTGACACTGTGGAATTTGCATGGCAAACCGATCAGGGGTATTTTGCAACAGATTTGTCTATTCCTATCCCATCCTCTCCACTCCACTTCTTTTTCTTCTGTGGGGCATTTAATCTGTTCAGAGCTAAAGAAGTGCATAATTTAGGAAAAAAAGGAGCCTTTATGAGAAACTGCATCTCTGAGCCATGTGTCAGACAAGACGCTGCTGTCAGATCTTGTCATTGGGAAGTAGGAACATCAGCACAAAACCAAATCTTTGTACCCCTCGACCTCTGTGCTAAGTATTTATGCAGGAATTAAGCTTCTGCTGCAGTGAGTGGAGCTGGTGTCTATGTTCCCATTTATTCAAAAGTGGACTTCTTTTGATGCTCAGTTCCTTGGGGAGGGCAGGTGAGAGTCACCAGCAGCTATTCTCCTGTCTTTAGTATTGGATTATCGATATCCTCGGGAAAAAAAACATAAATGCCACATAAATCATTCCAGATGGAATTCAGTCCAGTTGCAGTAAGAAGCCTGATGACTTTGTTCTGACCCTTGGGAGTCTCAAATGTGTATATATTTCTAGTAAAATAAAAGGATGCCCATATAGGCTTTTGGCTGCTTAACATATATTTCCTATTTCAATAGAACTAAAGTATTAAAAGGGCTCTGCTTTATTTTTCAAATAAACGGAATTTTTTTTTTCTTTTTTTGTCCCCTAGGCTGACAGCTCATTAATAATAACCATCAGCACTGAGATTTCTTAACTCACCTTAACTGAGAACAAGAAACTCCACAGTTGTTAGAAGGTCTGTAAAAATGATGCGAATTTACCAGAAAATTCTTCTTCTATGCCTTGCAAAATTGGATTACTGTTCCCTTTGGTTGAAATCTTTCAAATATATAAAATATTATCTCAATAGTTCATGATGTAATTTGGTATCAAAATAACAGAAATGAGTGAATGTCACTCTTCCTGGGAATTACTCTTCCAGAACTCAGTAACTCACAGCTAGAAGACCAGACTTTACAATTTCTTTTTAATCGTGGTCTGCTAGCACATTTATCTTAGATGCTGCAAAGTGTATCTTTCTGCATCTTGTTCAATGACTTTCTTAAACTGGTGTCCTAAATTTTAGATGCTATCTGTATCTTGCTTTATTTAGAAACCCATTGTTTTCTGTGATTTGTAACATACTGTATCTCCCATCACTTGTTTTGCCACTTCCAGTGCCCTGATGCCCTGAAGATTAAGAAAGAAACCCTTTCCATGCCTGAGGCATCAAAGCTTTCTGCTGTGCTTTAGCAGACTGTCCTCTGCCTTCTGGCCTAGTCTGACATTGCTGGCAGCAGGGATAACCTGCTTTGCATTCACTAGGTAAGTGCTAGCAGAGATTCACCATTTCAGACGTAACATATGTTTTGGGGGAGTCAGAGGCAGCCACCTGCATTTTCAGTATCAAGGTGTGGGTGATAATGTGGTAATACCTGCCTTCTGCCCAGACATTATAAACATTAATATTTAGCTCCCTTATGTGCAGAGATTTCATTTCCTGAGAAATATTCCAGTACTGAGTGACTAAATGGGCCTGACTGCAGGAGGATACTGCCACACCACTCCCCAAAGCCTAACTCTTGGCAGAAACTCTTTGCTAACACGGACAAGCATCTTGCTGAACTGCAATCTGGGTTGGCAGATACAAGGGACACTTCAAACAAGGGCGTCTGATGGGAATTTTCTCTCTCTCCTTGTCTGTTTTTACTGACAGATACTGCAGCTCTTGGACTCCCTGAGCATCCCCAGGGACCTGACCTGTCACAGGGTGTGTTGAGGTTGTTCTCTGAGAACTGACTTCCACCAAGTGTGGGAGTGTGCAGCCCTGCAGCCCTGTGTCAGTGCAGAGTCTGCTGCAGCTTTCCTGGTAACGAGCCCATGCTGCTGAGCTTGGCCTTGTAGGATGCTCCAGCATCTTCAGCAGCTGAGGAGAACTAGTTATCAATAATGCACATTAGTGGTACTGTTAGCCCAGGCAGGTCTAGCCAGCATATTCATTAAACAGCTCTGAGGTTTTCTAGCAGTCATTAAAATTTGTCCCCGATTAATAGTGGAAGTTGGAACTTAAGGGGCTCCCCTAGAGAACAGAGTTGCTTTTTCTGAAGTACATGGAAGTCCTCAGGTTTCTGAGGTCTGATCCAGAGTTTTACAGAATGATAGGAATTGATTCCAGGGGACTCTTCAGTTCCTGTGTTCTTGAGCTTAGAGTGTGGCCTCTATAACTCATCAAAAAAAAAAAAGTGTTCTAAGGAACTGCAAAACAGAATCTCACAACCTAAATTCAACTAATTTGTGAAACTTTTGTAGAATAATATTCAGTCCAACTCTTTTTGTGAATTTAAATGTCTTTACAGTACTGTGTACCTATTTCTGTACTGTGTTACTTTAGATCAGAAGTGCTGATTTCCATGTAACTAAGGCTCATTTTACTCTTCTCTCTCTGCTGACTGTACTTGTCTGTCAGTGAAGAATTAGAAGGAGGAAGCTGAGATGCTTCTGGTGCTTTTCCCCCCCACCCACCCTGTAACTCCTTTACTTCTGTTGATGTCAGTTATTTTGCTGACTGCAACATAAAATTTCTGACGGTAGTGCACGTGGATTTTTTCTCTTTGCACACCTGCCACTACAGGCCTTCAAGACACATATGGGAACATGATCAAAAGCACCTCTGGAGAACTGGTGTAAAAGAAACTTGTGAGCAGAGGTTCACAAGGTCTTGGAGGCTCATAACCAGCATGTCAGATTTTAGAAAGCATTTGCTGCTGTCCTGCCAAAAAAACTAAAACAAACACATGGAGTGAACAGCAATGCACTATTCCACCATGGTTCCCAACCAAAGGGACAATTCATGAATTCTGTGTGCTGCACCCTAATCATTCTGGGAGGTTGTTTATATACCTGTAACCCTGTCAGGTCTAAAGGATGATAATTCCTTCAGAAGTCTTTGAGCACCACAATCTTTGTTTGAGGGTATCTGGGGTGATCGTGGTCAACTAACAAATGAACAAAAAAAACCCCTGATAAATCTGAGGCAGAATTGAGACCATTTCCTTTGAGAGGCCTTATGGCTTGCAAATCTTGAAAGTGTTTAGGGACACAGAGAGTATTTTTCATCAGAACAGTACATCCGCTTTTAATGAAATTGCTTTCGTTTATGTATGTGCATAAGTGTCTGTAAGATCTGAAGGTCTTGGGGACTGTATGTACAGCAGAATGCCTGCATCAGCATCTAGTCTCCATATAAAACTTGTGCTATAAAAAGTGCCAAACAAGATCTATAGTGTTTGCTTTGGGTGGGTTCCAGTTCCTGTTCTACCCTGAGAACAAGATTGCAAGAAAGGGAAGGGATTGCATGGCAAATTATCCCCTGAAATGCAGTGATTTGGAGGTCACTTTACTACCAGGAAGTTGTAATAAAAAAGTTTAGTCCTTTTAAACTGTTTGTACCAAGGGATTCAAGGTACAAGATGTATGTGATATGTGGTACACCTAACAAAACTTGAGTTCAATCTACTTGGCCTTTTCCATAAAAGAGTTCTTCAAGAGAGCATTTTGTTTTAATAACAATCTAAGTCACAATGATGAGTAAGTAAACCTCATCTACTTTCTCTGGTATTTCATCATGGACAAAATAAGTGTTCACTGCTGATTTATTTTTGGCTATGGAAAGACAGAGATATTTAATATGTCTTGGAGAAGTTTTAAAAAAAATCCAATTGAGACTGCACTTACAAATGTGTTAGGAGACTCTTTTGGGTTTTATATGCATACCTACTGGGTATGATACTTTGTTTAACTTATAAACCAGACTAAATATTACAGCTGGATTAATATTCTTACACTTCTGTTGAAACCAACAGGTGCTTGGGGACAGCAGTGAAAATTGTTTTGAGCAGCATGGAAGTTTCCTGTTCTGTGTACAAATAACCCTGTACTACCTTGTGAAATATTTGTAGGCAGCAAAGGTCCACATCCAGGGAAAACAGAGGCAGAAGCTGCCTAAGGGGGCCTGTCAGTGCTCAAAGTTAAACCACTGCATGGGAAGCCAACCTCTAATTTTTCAGCCTACTGCTATGCTGGCTTGCCTTTATAAAGTGTCATAAAAACCTCTTGGCCTGGTGACTGTTTTCTTTGGTACTGGTGTCCTGTGAGCTGTAGTTTTATATTGTCCTGGACTTCCACACCTTGGATTTTGGATGTATGGGGTCCTAAGACATCTATGACTCTGGGATGCTCTGAATTCAGATTGACCACAGTGCAGAAATACTCTCAGGCATTTCATACCTGTGCTTAAAGATAATACATGGCTTTGCTTGGACATATCCAGATATTTGTGAGTGCAGCAGAATAGTCAGAACTTGACTGCCTGTGCCAGAAGTGAAAGGATGTGATTTTACCACGTGCTGGTCTCAAGAGAAGAACATCCTAGTTTTCCTTCAGACAGGTAGTTCCCAAACTTGTCAGGAGCTGTAGGTTATTTGAAAATCTACATAAATATCCCAGAAGGCTGCAGTTCTTTGTCAGCATATGAAACTTCATAAAACCAGGGTGGCTGCTGCTGCTGCCAGTGCTTTATTCTGCCAGCAAGGGCACCCAGGAAAGCTGAATTTTGGAATCCGTTTTGCAGAGATGTCTCTTCTGGTCCATGGCATAGCATGATTTTGTCTTTGACATTGTCTTTTCACAATGGAAGCAAATTCTGACCTTATCTGTAAGTATTGCTACTGCTGAGTGATTGAGATTGATAATAAGAGTCTGACATCTTTTCATGGTTAATTAGTTTAAAATGAGAATAGCTCTTGTATTCACTACTGACTATCAGGGACAATAATTACGGGAGTATTTTGTATGAACATCCATATCCTGTTCACTTGGGCTGGTGCTGCTACCAGGATAAATGTTTCAGAAAAAATTATTCACTTTTCATGATGATCAGTAAAAATAGATTAATGGGAGAGTTCTTTTCAAAGGGTAAAAGGAGGACAGACTCCTCCAAGCAGCACTTGTTAGATAAGTGCATGTGCTGAGTGGAGAACAGAGCACACAGATGGGAAGTTGCTGCCTTTTAGCTTTGTGATAGGAAGGGTTCCTTTCCACAAGTCATACTGCAGGGCCTCAGCAATTCCTGGGTGAATCCCATGTGTGTAATCAATAAACCCCTTTTTCTCTTAATAGGGTGAATGTTAGACTAGGGCCACCAAATTTCAGGGTGGAAAAAACTTTATTAAGTGGGCAAAACAACTGACTCTTCACCTGCAAGGGAAAAGGAAATACAGCACGAAATAGAAGGGTGCAAATTTCTGTACAGTCATATGTGCTTCCTATTACCTAATTACTGAGATGCTTTAATAAAGCATGCAAATTGTGAGCTTCAGTATGTGAAATGATATACTTGTGAAGGAAAACATACCTTGGAAAGTTGCAATTAGGATGTGTGGCAGTGTATGCTGACCGGTTGGTAATAAGTGTCCCAGTACTGGCATAAAATTGATGTAGATTAGCTAATAGTAGTATATTTTCCCTTCCCTGAATTGCTTCTCATTTGGTTCCTGTGAGTGGTGAGTCTATTTATAATGCTGTTAAAGGACTGTCTAAAATGAGGTATTCTAAAAGAACATGTTTTGGTGCCAAAGGTTCCTGGTAGTGGAAGTAACTTCTGATGGAAATGCCATTTTACACTGAAATAAGTCTCTTACATTATGTAAACAGCACCACAGGGGGTCAACAATTTTAGTTGTCTGTAAAACTGAAGCAAAGATGTCAATGTTTGTTATTATTGTCCAGCCTGGCAAAGGTGCAGGCACATGAACTGTGATCGTGGTGACACATTGACTGACCCTGAATTTGTGCGAGAAAAAGCTGATGCTCAGGTGAGAAGATGCCTCAGGGAGCTGAAAACCAACCTCTTGGGGGTTGGTGTAGCTGTGGCTGTGTTGCCCCATACTGGCTTGGTGTAACATCATGTTATGTGCCCTGGGCAACAAGGGGACCTGTGTTTGGTATCATACGTGGCTCTGCTGATGTTCTGCACTCTGAGCTCTGTTCACATACCAGGTGGTAATCTGTCTACCTGAAAGTCTTGCATTTTCCTTTTTTTTTGTTTGGTGTTTTTCTGTTGTTTGTTTGGTTTTTTTTTGGGGGGGGGGGGGGGTTGCATGTGTGTGTGGTTTTGTTTTGTTTGGTTTTTGTTTGGTTTTTGTTTGTTTGGTTTGGTTTTTTTCCCCTAAATATGTCCAAAAGATGGAGAAAATTGATTTATTTTTTTTTAATTATTGAGCCCGTTTCATCCCTATTCTGGAATTCATAGAAGAAGTGCTCCTTGAACTCTGTTGTATCCTTAAAAAAAAACCTCTGCATTTTGATTTAATCTAGCTTTGGGAAGTCTCTGAAAAAAGGAGGACCTGTAATATCCTTGCATGAGATACGGTGAGTTACCTTGGAACCACTGGCCCTTGAGAAAGGAAGAAAAGGAAATATTTGCTCACAGTTCGATCTTCCACATAATGAGAGATCCGGGAAAGAGTCAGTGAATTGTAATTATCAGGGGTGTTTTTCTCAGCATTTGTTACCTCTCTGAAAAAGGTGTGATTTTGATTAGAGTACCTTTGAAAGGAGTCCGGGAGACACGATGTTGTTTTGCTCCAATTGTGAATTACATCCACACTTTTTTCAACTGCCTTCCCAGTTGCAGACGAAGCTGGAATACAAGCTTTTTGATATACATCTTTCAAATAGTTCTGTTCATTTGACAGTGATCCCATGGTTGGATTTGACCCACATTTCAAGTCTGAAAAAGAAAAAAGTTTTGACTCTGTTGCTGTCAAATGGTAGACAATGAATAAACCTTTCAAATATTAATAATTTAATACATAAATAAATATAGGAAAGGTCAAGTTTCTTTTTTTTTTAAGCACAGTCTTAAGAGAATTCTCTATTTTTTAGTATCAAGAGTCGGCAAAAAGAAAATTTGTCAGAGCTCTTTTTTTGAAAGAGATCTAAGAACACTTAAATCCACTTGATACATATTAAAATATACCTGTTCACACCAGAGTGTCACGGGTATAGAATGAAAGTTTCTCATATTTTTTGGAATTACATGTGCCTTTTATGAAAAAACATGATTCAATGTGATGTACCTGTGTTGGGAAGTAGGAATGGCTTACAGTTGGAATAGAACCTTAGAAAATGTGCTCTGAAAATCTGTCCTCCGGTGTCCTTTCCCTATTTACCAATCTTAACTGGAGAGAGAAGAGAATCCTTTAAAAATATTTTATTTCTCTGCAAAGAGTTCTCTGTACATAATGCAAAAAATCATTAGGAGCTGAACTGAACTTACATAAGCTTGTGCCTTTGCTAATCAAGTGAGGATTTTTTTAAGCATGGCAGCAGTTCCTTGTATCAAACAGCAATTTCTCTCTGTTGCCTTTTCAGTGAGGTGTTTGCTATCATTCCTGAAGGCTAGAATTAAAAATACCAGCTGGTGGAGATAGGCAGTCCTTTTTCTGCAGCTTCAGTTCCTTTTATGATGGGAACAGCTCAAGAATTCCTCTGAATTTTCCGTCTTGGTCATTCATATTTAGGTTTCCATTTCTAGAGCTAGGGAAATCCTGGTTTCATCCACCATAGGTAGTGCTGTGTTCACACAGCAAATACATTCAAGTGGATGTGATGCTGCTGTTGATTGTGCTGTCTTGGAGAGGAGCCTCAGTGTGCTTAACTTGGATGGGATTAAAAGGTTACCATAAATTGCTCTTCTGCTTATTGCATCCAAAGTAATTACATGGCAAATGCTCTGGCCAGTGACATATCTGCTTTAAATGCAGCTGGACGTTTGTCTTGAACACCAGTCTACTTTCCTGAGACCTGGCTAATTTCTGAAAATGAGATCCTCCAGAATTTCTTACTCCCTTTTGTAATGAAAAGGAGAGATGGATGTGGGGAATGGGATTTTAAAGAGCTTCTTACAGTATCATCTACAACTGTATCAACTAAAACTCATAATGTACAAATCACATGAACCTCAATAGAATCTGTTTATCCCTCTTGGCTGTTCGGCATCCCCTCAGCTAACATCCTTCATAATGAGCTGCCTAGATTTCCATGGTGATTTGCATTCTGACTGCCTATAAGTAGTGAGGTCAAATCTTTTCTTTTTCAGCTTTATCTTTTAGCTGGGTGTATTATTGGTGCCTGACTGTAAATGCAAAACCACACAGGTGCATCTCTGGAGGACCAATTCAGAATTGAAGGACAGCTGTAGGGCAACGTACATATTTCTTTGGAACCACTATTGGACATGGAAGGTTTTCAAATGTATTCTTTTTAACACAATTTAGAGATCAATAGAGTGGAAAAGCTCATTTCTTAGCTGTTGTCCAAAGAGGTAAGAATTTGGGGACAATGTGACATAAGGCACGAAGAAGCAGAGACAGAACGTTACACTGTGTCTTCCTCATTTCCAAGCACGGAGAGAGTCAACTCACTGTGTGTCCACTTTGAACAATGCAGAGGGATCCCTTTGGTGTGTCTGTGTGGGACTGACTGCTCTGTGAGAAACCCCTCAGTGACCCAGGGGGAGTACAGAACACAGACACCATTGCCTTTGGGCTAAACTCGACCCTTTATTTGTACAAGTCTAATGCTGGAAGGTCTCGGGAAGCAACTCTATGTTTAGATTGGGAAATTCATCTCATGACTTCCCTTAATGCTGACCTACTGAGTAAATGCTACTGGCAGGAACAGGGTGACTGCCTTTATTGCAGGCAAATATGGAATGGGATCACACAGTAACTACTTGGTGTGTTGATGAGCCCCAGAGAAGGATAGTGGGTCTGGCACCTGCTGAGCTCACACTTGCCAAGTGGGTCCACACCTGAATGGGGGGATGCTTGCTCCTGTGGAGTTAAAACTTCCAAAATCAGAATTGCAGAGGGTTCTCCTGTAGTTATTTTCAAACTGATGCTTTCAGGGAGGGTTGAAAATGTAATGTGATTTACTGTGCATGACAAACAGCATTGCTCCATAGGAACAATATGCTTTGTGGGAATCCAAGCCACCTGAGGGTCTTTGGGAGATTATGAGATTTGGAACATCTTTCGTGCAAAATTGCTCTAATTGCTTAGTGTTTCCAAAACTAACTAATTATTAATCACTAGTAAGCAGTGTTTTCAAATGCACTGAAAACCCTCTGGCTTACAGAAAGGTGTAAAGCCTTCTTTCCATTTCTATACCCATAGGTGTGGGAGGATTCAGTGGTTCTGGGGCAGGGTGGTTGTGTTTTGGTTGAGGGTGTGTAGTTCCCTAACTCTCTGCTGCTTTGGCCTTCTCACTGCCTCTCCTTGAAGCATCACCCTCAGCTCTTCCACTGCCACCTCTCATTGGGTGGATTCTTTTCAGCAACACTTTCCATCCTGTGCTTTAAGCTGGAGACTTCTGATGTTCATTGCCCTCACCATGGAGGATGGCCATGCTACCCCTCTCTAGGGGAAAGGGTACAGTTAGGAGGGGAAAAACCAATCCTGATAAAGCCCTATTCATTCCAGACAAACATATTTATCTCAGAACCAATAAGCAGTGCACTGGTATATTAAGCTGCCAGACTGCCATCCTTATCTCCACTGACAATGGACAAATTTAATGCCTTTGATGAAGGTCTGCTTTGGGATTTTGTTTCTCATTTTTTAATTCAGACATGAGAGAATCACCTTCCCAAGTCCTGTTGGACTCTCAGGCCCCTTGAATCAATTCAAAGTCAAAGCTTCCTCCTGTTAAGGGGAGAAGGGCATAAATTCCAGACTTGTTCCCTGTTTTCTGTCACTATGTGGGATTAATGTTACTTTTCAGTGACATTAATTACTAGACAGTTAGGAACACAGACAGCTGTGCACCAACCATGATAGAAAATGCATTTCAAAAGTGAATACAGTAATTCTTGACTCTTCCATAACTGAGAACATATTAGCCATGCTGGAAGTCCCTTGTCCTTTTTAGCTAGCAGGTATATTAATGAATGACAGGAATAAGCATGCTTATTGAAAATTCTTCTAGATTTTTTTAATGAAATAATTCTACAAAGTCTAGCTGCCACTGCATCACAAATATGATTGTGTTGGAGCCCAGTTCTACACTGATTTGTAGTTTCCAGGTCACTGTGTCCTACAATTATAAGGAGTGCTATATATTGGCCTCTCTGCAGTACTCATGTAAGACTTATGCCTGGATCCCCTGCCAGTGAAAGTACCCCAGCAAACTCTCTTGGCAGGTGTAGGTCTGTATTTCCTTCATCACTCCTCACAAAGGCAAAGTCAGTACTTATCCCCTTGGCAATAAAGGGACTTAAGTAATGAAATGATAGAAAACGTGGCAAGGACATTGATCTGGTTGCACATCTGGCCAAGAGGGCTAATTGTGGACCCCAGTGCTTCAAAGCAGATTTGCATAAAACACTTGTTAGGCAATTTTTAAAGTATGTATAGCAAATTTTTTTGGAAAAATATTTTTCTAGAAGTAATAGTAGCTGTGGATGAAGATAACCCAGACGTTCAGCACAGAACTCCTGGCGCTTTCATTCCTGGCAGGTGTCCTGGCTTCCAGCTGCTACTTGAAAAGGCTGCAGATCTTCTAGAAGTCTTGTTTCCTGCACACCCCCTGCAGATGTCTTGAATGCCATAAGAAGTCTCCTCCAATACTGGACAAGTGTCTACACTTGAATTTTGCCCACAGTTTGATCCCAGTATGTGGAAAGAGTTGCTGGAACTGGTGGGCTTTCTGCCTTAGCTTTGGAAGCTGTTAGTGGCACAGATTAGCTGGTATCAACATTATCACTTGCTAAAAGGACTTGGATTAAGGTTATTACTTGCTAATACACTAGGGTTAAATCCTGGGTCTAGATGATACTGCCAGGGTCTGAAATCTGCTCCCAAACTGCAACATTCTGCCTCTATCACAACAGAACTCCCTTCTGTTCATCTCCAGTTCTTGTTTCACTGCACTGTGTCTCTTGAGGTTTATTTTTTGTGCCTTTATTGGTGACATGTCGTTCATTTTGGATGCCTCTGGCAGATTTTTAGCTGTTAAGCCTCTGCCCATTTTCTTGTATTTTGGAAGCTCTGTGCAGTTTTGTACCTTTGATTTCCTGAAAGGGCACTTGGGGGCATTGCTTAATGGTCCTTAGCCATGCCTTTCCTCTGGGAAGGAAATCCTGCACTGCATAAGTCTCTGCCATGTGCTCTACCACTGATGTCAGGTGTATTCCTGACACTTGCCATGGTGCTGCAGCATCACCAGGCCAGGTTACTGCTGGTCTCTGCAGGGATCCAAAGCCATGTTCAGCATCAAAACCCTCTGTGCAGCATGGTAGAGGGGTGATCATGCCATTTGTTATAAACCTGTTGCTGACCTATTGTAGAATCCCCGGCTTTGATGGGGGAGTTTGTTGTGCAGAATTACACTGGTCACAGTTTCTGTGTTGGCAGCTTTGCACTGAGTGTAACCCAGATCAAGACAGAATTGGGGTTTTGTAGCAAAACTTGAGTCTTCCTGTAAGACCCAACCTAGGAGGCCAAGCTCTTTGTATACCACTGTCCTGGTTTCAGCTGGGTTAGAGTTCTTCTTACTAACTGGTACAGTGCTGTGTTTTTGATTCAATATGAGAATAATGCTCATAACACACTGATGTTTTGGTTATTGCCAAGTGGTCCTTACCCTAACTCGAGGACTTTTCAGTGTCTTATGCTCTGGTAGCAAGCAGGTGCAGAAAAATCCCCAAAAACTGGGGGGAGCATGGCCAAGACTGACCCAAACTGGCTGAGGGGATGTTGCTGGAGGACAGGCTGGGCACCAATCAGTGGGTGCTGAGCAACTGTGTTGTGCATTACTTGGTTTTGTTCTTGGGTTTTATTTCTTTATCTCCATTTTATTGCAATTATTAGTATTTTTATCATCATCATTAGTTCCAATATTGTATTATTTTACATTCTTCCAATTGTTAAAATCTTCTTATCTCAACCCACAAGATTGAGGGATTTTTTTTTTACCTTATTCTCCTTCCCATCCCACTAAGGTGGGGAGTGAGTGAGTAGCTTTGTGGTACTTAGTTGCTGGCTGAGGTTAAATCACCACAAAACTGCTTTCAATTTTGCTTCCCTGAAAAGGCAAGATTTGCTGTGAAGCCACCAGCCATGCTGCATGACTGAGCTCATCTACAGCTTTACTAGAGATATGGTTTTATCCTTAGATTACTACAAAAAGTGTTGGTAGAAGCCATCAATTTTTAGAAAAGCTGGGCAGGAAACTATCTTAGAACAATAAATCAAGGTGCCAAGTGCCAAGCTCCTCTAAGTGTGTGTATCTTGGAACAGAATAAGCAGTCATTAAGTAGAAACACTTTTTTTGTATTAGCTAGGGCAGAACTAGCATTTTCCTGTCCAAGAATCTTGCAGGCCACCTGGCTGCAAGGGAAGCAGGGTCAGGGAGGTGTCAGTGCTGCCTGCCCAGTACCAAGTGAACAACCTTGACAGTCACCTCCATCATCCCAGCTCTGTGGTCCCTGGACAGCTTCACTGTTCCCACCATTCCTGGCTTCATCTCAGCAAGAATGCATGATTTAAAAATTTGGGCAGATCAGTGTTGAGGATAATACACATTCCTCTGCAAAGGCCAAAATTTATGTGAACACATTTGTTCAAAATTATGAACAAATCTGGATGTTGACTACCATGTAAAGTACTGAAGGGAAAATAGAGTGAGCTGGTTAGTTTGTTCGTTAAACTTTGTCAGATCATTTTCAGTAAGGAAGTTGAAGATCTCCAAGAAGCTTTAAAAAGATGATTTCAAATTATAGCAACCATCTAGATAGTGAGGAGATCAAGGTTGTTATTTGAACTGCCTTTGCAGTGACTACATTTGTGATATTGAAAATCTATCAGTCTTATATGTGTGTCTGGAATCCCGTCTGTAACAGTAATAACAATTTTCAAGCTGAAAAATTCTTGAAATTCATGTGTATCAGAAAGATTAGTTTTTTAGTTCTGACTGCTTCCTCACATCATTCTTCCTCAGTCAAGAGAAAGAATGTTGCCTTCAGTTGTGAAGGTTTATCAGATTGGATGTCCAAAGATTCTGTACTGCACTAAAAATGTTCCTGTGCAAAATTCCAGCACAAAGTATTTCTGATTGGGAAAGCTACGTATCCTTGTTATCTAATCCTTCAAACTAAACAGCTTCAGCTAAAACCTGTTCTTTAATACCAGACAACAGGATGGTCTGAGCAGAAATGGAATTAGAAAGTCACCTACCTCATCAGTGTAAATTCACCTACTATGCATCATGGATCGAGTGCTCTGAAATATCACCCCTGAGAATGACTGAGCTGAAGTCACTGAGCCAAATTCATTCTGGGTGCAGCATCGCATTAGGCTGTTCTTATTCCTAATGTAGCTGTGAATTTGGACCAAACTGAAATTCCTATAAATCAGAAGGAACAGAAAGGACAGATGCTGTATCTCGAAAGATATATTCCTCTGGAAACTGTAGCTCCCTCTCCTGCCTTTTCATCCCAAGGAAGCAGATGGTTTCTCACTCACCCAGCTATGGTGAAAGCACAACGGGTAAAAATAAAAGCAGAGGACTGGATTCCTTCCTTAGTTGATCTGCATGTGGTCCCACGAACCCTGGTGGGAATGCAGAAAATGGAAATAAGTGTGAAGCACAACCCAGAGACCTACAAGAGCATTTGTCTAGCATTTACTCTTAGAAGAGTGAGGGAATGTGCTCGAAAAGAAAGATGAATGTACCCTGCTCTTATCATCTTCTCCTGGCTCTGGCCACGGGGAACAATCTTCGGGAAGCTGTGATTCTCTAAGTCCTATTCTTACTCCTCCCCATGAGTAAGCAGGAAGCTGCCTAGCTCACATTTCAATTAATGAGAGATTTAATTAACTTTTTTGGCTCTTTGATTTAATGCCTATATTCCGGTATCTGTGTACATTCAGTTTGTAGAATGATGGCGTGGGGGAGAAGTCTGTTTAGTCAACAGTCAAGCCAGCAAAGAAGGTCCCTTCTTCCCCATGGCCTTCATTTCTCAAAAGAAATATGAAGAGCATCTGGTAACTGATAGTTCAATGCCAAGCAATGCTGAAGTGACCCATTTAATTTTTGTAGAATTTGGAAATAACGTCTATGGAAGCTTTCCTAAATGCTTTTTGTGGGGAAATAAATATCTTTTTAACTTTGGCTTTTTTGTTACACTTCAATGAGAGGGGAAGTAAACATAAGCATGTTATTATTATACATAATAATAACAACAGCAATAATAACAATGATACAATGATTCAAGTAAACTGCTGCTCAGTACATTTTTACTTTCCTGTTCTCCATCTAAACAGATGAATTTGTTCACATCAAAGTGGGGTACATTATTCATGTCATCCTATGTCACATCACGTATAATTAGATGTGACAACTCAAGGTAACACATCAATTAGGGCAAGGCAGGAGCAGAGATATGTTGATCAAAAGGGGAACATACATCCAGCTTCAGGCATGGTTGTTTGGTGTTTGGGGATGACAAGAAGGCTGTTTTGAAACTTCAGAGCTGAATTTGGAGATCATGTGCTGTTATTTAGATTGTCTTTCAGCCCTTCTGTTTGTAAGTGTACTAGTTGACAAACCCTAATACTCAAACACTTACTGACGTATGACTCAAAGCCTTTTAATTATCCCATCTGTCATTTGTCCTGTTCTGAGTACAGGTGAGGGGAGTGGGATGGGGCTGAAAGCTGATAAAGGGAGGTGATTTGAGGTTCAGTGCAGGCATGAAATGGGAGTCTGTGTGAGCTTTCATGCTTCTGTTGATCCAAAAAGGATCCAATTTGTTCTGAGCTGCTGGTGACAGTTTGTGATATAGTGCCTTGGTTTTATCCTTTTATTAGTTGGTAGTAGTGAACAAAATGTTAAATCAATAGGTTATTGCTTCCAGCAGGTCAAAGGTTTTTGTATGGCTTTTGTAAGTTATTAATATGTGGAGCCTTGCATTAAGTGTGAAGTGTGAGCCTTCCTTTGGAAGACACGGTATAAGTCTGGAGAGATTAAGGATCAAGCAAACCCCATCAATCTGTAGGAATGAGGGGTTTCTCAGAAAAGAAGCTAAATTCTGTTTGAGTTCTGAAGGAATAGTAACAGGGTAAGGTGCAGGAAACAAGTGCTCGAATGATGTGGAAGCACAAGGGCTCTGCATCTGCAGAGATGGTCAAGTGCTCCCTGTGAGCAGCATCCAACCTGCTCACTCTCCCACTCCCTTGGGAACAGGGGAGAAAGTGGGGAGTCCTTTAGGACGTGAAAACAAGGACTCCTGCTCCAATCCACAAGCTCCCTTAAGCTCTGTTGGTGCTTGGAGTGTTTGCTGCTGAGCCAGCTGTCACAGCTGGATGCAGCACGTTGTCACTCTGACACACAGCAACAGATGAATGTGTGAACAGAGCAGGAGTCCTTGCTTCTGTGTCCCCATGAAGTGTGTCCCAAAGGTTCTCAGCAAATCAGCACTGAGCAGGGTCACATGTAACTACATTCTTTCAAGCAGAAATCTTGCCAGCCTTTTTCTAAGGACCTCTGGAGGGGAGTTTCCACAGGGTCCCTAATGGGGCTTCACTACAATTAATCTGTGAGAGCTTAATATCTGACCTGATCTTGCGTTCTTGCAAATATAGAAATTAGCCATTTGGAAGGGCTTGTATGAGTGCTGGAGAACAGAACCAGAAACCAAACTCATCGTGACAAGTTGCAAATCTGGTCTGAGACCAGGGAATGCAGTTTAGCAGGATGCCACACACTGCACCTGGCAGCAACCCTCGGCTGTGCCAGTGTCAGCTGGTGAGCAGCAGTGACAGAAACGAGGTGGGATGAGCAGAGTGAGTGGCAGCTGCACAGAAGCCCGAGTGCCGGGCAGGTCTGGAAAAGGCAAGCACTGTGCTGGGTGGATAAATGGAAAAGTAACCTAGGGGATAACAGATACACTCCAACTGTGTGTGCTGTGCTTCAGGAGAGTTGGGAGCAAACTGAAAAGGGTCTGGAAGTAGCATGAACTCACTGGGAATTATGACCATCAGGGAAAGATGAACATACTGGACTTGTTCAGCATCAAGAACTGGAACTGAGGGGTGCAGTGATCTTGCTGCTCTGCAGAGGGTAATACTTGCCTCTGTGTTCCTTATAGAGAGGTCTTCACCTGTGACAAGGCAGATAGAGTTTGGATGCTGGACAGAGCTAAGGGAGCAGTAGTAAAGCATCAGAATTTATTGCTCAGGGAAATTTATAGCCTTTACTGGTGAAGGTCAAGTTAAACAAACACCTCGGGAAAGACACAGGATTACTGGGGAAGGAAGCAGCCCTTGGCCCTCTGAGCAGTGCCTTCCAACCAGAATTGTGCACTCTGTGTATCAAGCAAGGCCCTTTTAGCACCTCTTCTTCCCAGTTGTCTTTTCCCCCAAGGCAGCAGCCCATGATTTTCAGTCTTCCTTACAAGTTATTTTTTTTTATTTTTCTGGCTGTTGCCTCTGAACTCTTTTCCATTGGTTCTGGTTCTTTCCTGAGCAGAGCAGAATGAGAGGATTACTCTGTACACCTGCTTTCTTTGTACATCTTGGCATGATTGAGTTTTTTAAGCAGTAGTGTATCACCACTTTGTGATGATTTTGTGGTCTATATGTGCACGGTATAAAATACAAATTTTAAAAATAGTAAGCAGTGTGCAAGAAGAATCCTATTTGGTTTTTATGTGTGTGTGGTTGTGAGTAGGTTTTTTTTTTTTTTTTTTTTAATGTAACAGATGGTTTCTATGCAGGATTATGTCTAGATAGCAAAGTAATTATACTGTATATGTCAAATTTCCTCCTGGGTATATTTATAGAGATATTTCTGAAGCAGAATGTCTCCAGTCAGAATATTTAAAACAAACCAAACATCTTCATTGAGAACTAAACAGTAGGATTTATGGATTCACATGTGTGCATGCAAATATACACACAGAGTATTTTGAGAAGAGTTCACACCTTATTTAGGGCTGTATTAGCTTTCATGGAGTATCTTCTTGTTTGGCAGTAGTCAGATAAACAAAAAATTAAATAAAACTGCAGTGTATGAAATATTCCAGTACTGGTGTTGAAGGTTTTATTAGATTCATAGTGCATTTAAAGATCAGTAGAAAACCTGAGGCATTTGCCAATCAAATGAAGTTGAGAGAGTGCTACTGCTCTGCTTTTCTCCTTAGAGAGTGATGGGCACAAGCAAAGGCAGGTGAATTACCAGCTCCTTCAGAGACCTGAATTTATATTGTAATTCAGAGCTTAGTGCTTGAGAAGAGAAGGTATGAAATTATTTTCTTCAGGGTTTTGGCTGGAGGAAGACAGATACAGAAGAGCAATGAAAGATGTGCTCCCAGTCTTTGAGAAAACATAGTATTTGGGAGTACTGTGAGTATATTGATTGGTAGATTTTAATACCAGGCTCACTAATTTTTACTATGTTTTTTTTCCCTTTTCTTTCTCTACTGAGTTAAGGAAGCTGACTATGTTGGTAGTTAGACACATGCATATTTTCTAAGACAGTTTTACATGCACTTCTACAAGTCACTGCTTGGTATTTGTTTTTCTGTAAGTTTTTCTTTGGGTCTCTTGCTGTGAAGCAGCCTCTACCTCTCAAATCCTTTCTGCTATTTCCATGTGGGTTTTTTTTTCAACCCATCTTTCTTTTAAAATTATGAACTTCTGATATTTGTGCAGTGTTCCAAAAGAGGTTTCAAGTACTGTGATGTAGGGGCTATTACTGGATGTGCTCATGGGCTTCCTTCAGAAATCCTCTTTCTTCCTTGAGAGAGAAACTTCAGGCAACCTGTGCAGTTGAGGCTGTTAGTGCTCTGCCAGCCTCTTCCCTGGAGTCCAGATCCAGCCTCCAGCTGTCTGTCTTGGAGAGAGGGAATGTGTGGTGACAAGTAGATGTGCCCAGTGGGCGGTGCTAATGATTTCAGTGCAGTCTCATGTTTGCTCATGATTTGGAAAGAAAGGGAGATGGGAAAAAGAAAACTTTCAGCATTGGTGGCACAAGTATTTCTGGAAACCCTCTGGTAGCTGAGGTGTCCTCAAGATTCTGCTGCAGCCTTGGCACAAGTGTGTGCCTCTCTTAAATATTAAAGAGATAAAACCTTTTCAAAATACTTCAAACTACTTGATTGTTATTGCAAAAGAAAAGCACTTTTTTCCACGAATGTCATTGTAATTTTCAATTAAATTCACATGGTACTGTCTGAGTAATAGAGTTATTAAATAGTGACTGATTCCCTACTCACCCACTGCTCTCAATATATCTATGAAGGGTTTCCCAGAGGAGCTTTTGACAGGCTTTAAACAATCAACCATGACAGTGTGGAGGAAAAAGTATTGTTTAGCTTGCTAATCTCTTAGCTCTTGTGTTTTCAAGGTGATTTTACTGCTTTTATCAGTGTGTCCTAGTTCCTGTTTCCCTTTATAACCATTGTGCTAGCTGTGGATGTTGACAGGATTTGGTAACTCGTGGCTGGATTGTCTGACTTAAAAGCCCTGAGACATCTTGTTCCCCAGAAAATACTCCTGCAGAGAGGTCCCTGCCAGTTTCCCAGGGCCATCCACATGTACGTATGTTTTTGGGGTTTTCCATTATTTTGGTTGGCTGATATTTTTCGTGTTCCCACTCTCCTCCTCTTAACACAAATCTACCCACATTTCCTTAGAGGTTTGTCTGCCTTCTGTGGGAGGATTTGAATATTAGTTCTTCATCTTTTCTGTGTCCCTCTCTTTTTATTACTCTCTCCTTTCATTGATTTATGACTTATATGGAGGCCAAGATTCAGTAAAGGACATAAGTCATATAAAAAGAAAGCAAGAAGTTAATCATGTTATTTTTACCTGTCTAATATCTTGATAAAAATTAAGATACTACAGTAGGTGATTGCAAGTGGAAGTGTCTGTCTGATCTTTGCAAAAGGTTGCCACATCTTAGCGGAAATAATTATCTTCTGCACAGTTGTGGTGATAATTGTGCTATTACAATGAGTGCAATTTTCTTGAGGTTATTATGCTTAGCAACAGACCTGTTTTCTTTGTTTTTTCTAGATTTGTCTGATTCACGTTGATCTGTTTTTCTTGCAGGGATTAATTCTGGGTGGAAGAAAAAAATCTCTGACTTGAGATGTTCCGCACATCATGCAGTCAACTTCCCTGCGTGTGGGAAAGCTGCAAGGTCAGAACAGCTAGAGTGTGAGGGTGTGTTCTCACCCTGGGAAAAACAACTTTCTGGGAATGATCTCTACCGTGACAGACTGGTGCTTGTTTCAAAAAAGCAGCCATGGAAATATGTAATTCCAGCACTGCTTGTATGCAGTGTATGTGCTTGTATGGCTTTACTTTCAGTGTCTTCGCTTCTGCATGGCTTTAATTGATCAAAGGCAAGCAAAGGGCACTTTTCTGTTCTTTGTTAGTTATGGCAAAATACAAGAACTTTTTCTGTAGTAAACTTGGGCAACAAGATGTATTGCACAGTTATTTGCAGACATTATTATTTGCTATTAAAATGTGTGTCTTCTTTACAGTTGCAAGCTTTTAGAAGAAGGAGCAAGCGTAGGAAAAAAGAGTTCTAAAATATGAAGTCAGAGGGTGTTAAGTACATCACTGTGTGAATGACTGAACAGTCATGTGCTGTTCATGGCCAGCTGATCTCCGTTCCATCCATGCTTTTATTAAATGCCTTTTACTTTGTGCTTCATTTGACAGTAGATGTCAGTAGATTGGATTAGGTAACTGGCTGGATGCAGTGTAAACCTCAGCAGCTCGAAGCAAGCACTAGATAAGCTCTCAAAAGTCTATTCTACAGTTTCCATTAGCCTCTATAAAGTGTTCTGATACAATCAAGATGCATAAGATATTAGATGTTAAATTATGCAGCCAGCTGGCCGATGGTGCTGCTGGAGCCCCGGGGACTGTCAAATGCTATTGTTAAGGCCAGCCAGAGGTGCTCCTTCCAAAACCCTGTTTTCTATTGTTGCTTTTTGAACTTTCCATGTAAAAAGCTTTTCTGTTTGGTCTCTCCCCAAAGGCTGGAATTTAATTTTTTTTTTTTTTCGCAGGATGATTTCACTGAAAGCACAAAACCAATTTAAAATAAAATCACGGAATGACAGAATATGCTGAGTTGGAAGGGACCCACAAGGATCATCAAGTCCAACCCTTAGCCCTGCAAAGGACCATCCTCAAGAGTCACACCCTGCACCTGAGAGTATTGTCCAAACGCTTCTTGAACAGAAGCAGATGACAGCATTTCCAGAAAATTTTTTTCCTTGGGATTTATGCTTCTGTGGCATCAAACAAGCTGAGTTTTGAAACTCAGTCAGAAGATGATAATTAGCTGAGGCATTGTTTGAATCTTGGAGGAAAAGAAAAGGTGCTTATATGAAATCTGGGTGTTTTAGTAATAATTGAGAATCTGTAATGAGCTTTTATCACAGCAGCTCTGAATTGATTATTTAATAAGAATTTGGCAGCAGAGGAAAAGTATATTAACATGAATGTAGCAAGAAGAAAGCAAATGGGGTGCATTATGAGGGTAGCCTAACATAAATTAGTTTCAGGCTTTATTTTGCCCAGTGCAAACTGAGTCCTGACTGCCCTAACATACCAGTTTGACTGAGCAGCTAAATCTCTTGCTTGGTGCAGGAATTCTTTGTTGCTAGAGCCCAGGTCTGTAGCTTCTTTTTGGTACTGCTTCTGGAGAGGAAAGCTTTATTCTCTGGAAGGCACAGTTCCCTTCCTACCTTAATACTTTATCCAGAATTTCCCTTGACTGAACCAGCCTGAGACAGATAACAGTCTTTTAATGTAATGCAGTAAAGAATGAGTTTCTAAGGCAGAGTGAATGGAGGGTATATTTAAGAATGTGATGTGCAAAAGGAAGCACTAAAACTCTTTGAATGAATCGTACCAGTCTGGTCTCTGTGCTAAACCTGCCTCCCTTTAAAACTTAATGGGGTTTATCTTTTCTGCTTTGCTGCTGTTGTACATGAAACAATGAAGTCCATTGCTCTGGGTCCTACAGCTTCAGACTGGTGTTTCTTTTCCTTGAGGACTGGTGCTGTGGTTTGATGCAAATTCCTTCATGTCCTGCCTGACTCTATAACCTTGCAGCACACGTTTTCCTTTGTTTATTGCCTACTGGCACCTGGAAAGCAATTATCTGTTTCTGTCCCCCGAGTGCCTACAGGCCCCATGCTTTCCTGCCTCCCACGGTTGACTGCTTTTAAAAAGAGAGTGCTGTACCCATCAACAGGTGTTAGCAGCATCTGCTATCAACATGGCATCACCCTCTCAGCCGAGCAGCACGCTGCCAAAGAGCTGGCACTCATTTCATTATGCATACTCCCCATCTGCATGCAGATTCACTTACCAGCTCTTGCCCTAGTGGAACTGGCACGTGTCTTGGTGTGGGCCCAAAGCCACCCAAGCATATGGACTCGGTCTGCTCCAAATGTGTGCAGCAGAGATGGTGCATTTGTAAAACAGGAGCAGGATTCCCATGTAGGAAAGGTAGTGCAGTGTTCAGGCCTGGGACTCACCCTTTTGAATCCCTGTGGGTCAAGTATGCTCTCATCTGTGTTTCTTTGACTCTTTTTGCTATTATTCAGTGCTGTGACAAAGGTCTATATCAGCTCTTTGTCCTATCTTTGCAGAAGACCTAATCTTCAAAATGGTTTTCCTATTTGGTTTGTTTGTTTGATTGTTTATTTTTAAATGAAAACATTAAAAATCTGATTGCTAATGTACATACAGAGGAGCCTGCTTCCTGTGGCTAATAGACTATACTGAGGGTGTGTGATGGCTTTTTGTTACGTTTCTGTGAAGTTTTGCCTAGGAAGAAAACCTTTATATTGGGAAGAAATTCTTTTAAGGAGAGCGATCAGATGTTGGAATGGGCTGCCCAGGGAGGTGATGGGTTCACTGTCCCTGGAGGTATTTAAGAAGAGACTGGATGTGGCACTTGGTCTGGTTGACAAGGTAATGTTGGGTCATAGGTTGGACTCGATGATCTCAGAGGTCTTTTCCAACCTGGTGGATTCTGTGCTTCTGTGTTGCTGTGCTGTGCCTCCCTATTGTTGTAATTGCAAAAGGCTATGGAGTGATCTGCTTTAGGTCCCCTTTTCCACAAATCCAAGTAACTTTTGCCTATCATTCTCCCCTTGTCTACTGGTTTCTCAAAAAATTGTGACCCTAAGCAGAAATGCTTGAACTTAAAACTGGCCAGGGTTACAGTGTGAGTTTGGACAGACCCAGATTGTTCTGTGGATGGCCCTGCTCTGTGTCTTGTAAGGGACCATTTCAATCCCATCTGAAATGCCACAGCTGTGAGCATGTTTGTTGTTTGATGCAGAAGCCCATGGACTTAAACTACAAATCACTTGAATGACAAAGCCTCGGGCCCATGGAGTGTACAGGGATGTACAGATTGTATAAACTTCATATGATACCCTTAAATCTTTCCAGCCATTTCTGGCTTACTTGGAGAGAAGCCTAAAGAGAATATGCCCCAGGCATCGTGATCTGGCCTGTAGGACCAATGTTTGAATGGCAGTGAAGTTTTCTCTGAAACTTGTGACACAGACATTGGAAAACATCCCCTGAATGATTTATCTTCTTCTTACTCACATTTGGATGTTCAGCAAGAATCCGTTCCATCTGAACAGTTAAGGAGAGTACACAGAAAATCCATGGCACAGGGATTCCTTCCTTTAAAGGCAATTACCAGCACTGCTACCCCTCATTAGCTCTGCTAGGAGGGAAGTTGTCCCAATAGATGCCACAGTAGTCCCTTCTGGATTTCTGTAGGTAAGTGCATAGCTTACCTCAATGCTTGTCCCTTCTCCAAAAACTTTTTGTCTGGTGTCAAAAATATTGTTTGTTGATTGCCAATTTCTTTTATTAAATTTAGTGTAGAGTCAATCACAAAAAAATTAGGCAGGCTGTGCTAGTAGTGTTATGTCTGATTGACATTCCTTTGGAATTAATATTCCAGGAATCCCGTTCTGGTGGTCGTACTGCTTAGTTACTGAGCAGAAACTTTCAGTGTGATAATACTGATCCAGCTGAGATCAGCAGAGCTTGCAAGGTATGAGTTGTTGGGCAGTGTTTGCAAGGGGTGGCCTGAGCATTTTTATTATGCAGGCAATTAAAAAAAAAATCAGATTTCTGCATCGACCTTTAAAATTGTACTTGTATTAAACATCCATCTGGGTTCTGGTAGCATGATAATTCTGGAGAACTCTAATGGACTTTTAAAATATATATGATGCATAACAAAGTGTTGCCTTCCCCCTCAGTTATTTGTAAAATCTTTTGCACGCTTAGTAAATGTACCCTTGAGAGATTAGCTGAAGGCCATATTTTTCCTGTGGGAGATGGTGAAGGAATTAAATGGAAGCATTAGTCTGAATTGCAAAAAAATAACCAGTTGATCAAACTGAACAAAAGTGACCATACTTAATCCTGAATGATTTCTCAGTGCTAGTACAACCATTCCATGTGCTAGGTGGAGCTAGTATGACATTTTTAAAGCAGCAATAGAGAAAACCAACCCCTCTATAAAAGGACAGTGTGTATATATGTATTTCAGATCATTCACTACTAAAATTAATGATAGCTTTCACCCTTCTGCCAAAGCTTCTTTGTAATTTTCTTCCTAGCCCCAGTTGAGATAAACCTTTCCAGAGCTCTTGGGTTAACGTGCTCGGGCTGAGCAATCACAACTCACCAGTGAGTGTCCTGCAAAGGGACAGGGAGACAAAGTCTGCTGCTCTGGCCAGATGGAAAATGCTGGACTGACACCTCAGCCAATGGCTGGAACAGCAGCTGTGGCATCCCAGCAGCTCTGTGCAGAGTGTGTGTGCTGGAACAGCAGAGGTCGGGACAGCACGTGCTGTATCAGCGTCCTGACCCCTGGGCTCCTCTGCAGTGTTTCCCCACCTCACTCTGTTAAGCCACTGGCTAAGGGAGTGTGAAAGGGAACAGAAGGGGAGGACAGGGGGCCTCCCAATGTATCATGGGTGCAGAAGGGGATGGTGTCTTCTCCCTGTGCTCCAGGAGGGCCCTTGAGGGCACATGAGTTCTTGGAACTCTTGGGGAAAGTGGAGAGTGCACAGAGCTGTCCCCAGCTGTCCGAGCTAGGACAAGGCAGAGGCAAAGCTTGCTGAGCCATTTCAGAGCAAGGTTTTGACAGCTGCTCTATGAGAAACTGTCTCCTCAACCCCAAGAGGGGCAGGTTCCCCTTCTCTGCTCTGGTTTGTCAGTTGTGATATCTCACTCCTCTCTCACTTTCTCCACTGTTGTTTTTGGACCTTGCTGACGAATCCAGGTTTAAATAACTGACTCTTTTGTCCTCTGACTCTATTGAGTGCTGCCCAAAGCATGGATAAGCTCATGCTGCAGCTGAGAAGCAGAGGGACACCTCCTGAATGCAGGTTCCCAATGTAGTTTTGTGTGAAGAAAAGGCCCACTGCTTCCATGGTCACCTAACAGCTTTCTGGTGCTAATATTGCATCATTTCTCAAAGTCCTCAGTGCCAATATGTGAAACTATGTATATGGAAAGTTCTTGTAACTAGTATTTAGGACAGTGGATTCCCAGGGAAGAGTTGCTGCACTTGAAGCACCAGGGCAGGGAACAGCAAGGCAAAGGAAAGGTGGGGATTCTCCTGTGGGGGCATATCAGAGAGATCATCTCCAGAAGTGGAAGAGGAAGGTGGAGGTGTAAAGCTTGACAGGTTTGTTCCATGTTACTCAGAGTGGACCTTTGAGCAGAAACCATATTTTTCAAATTCTGGCAAGTGGATGGGGTAAATTCTTTTAGAATTCTTGCAAAATCTTATAGAAGTAGAATCGTAGAATATGATGAGTTGGAAGGGACCCACAAGGATCATTCAGTCCAACTTCTGACCCTGCTCAGGGCACCCCAAGAATCTCACCATGTGCCTGAGAGTGTTGTCAATGCTTCTTGAACTCTGACAGGCTTGGTGCTGTGACCATTTCCCTGGGGAACCTGTTCCAGTGTTCAACCACCCTTTGGGTGAAAAACCTTTTCCTTATATTCAGCCTAAACCTCTCTTGACTCAGCTTGATGCCATTTCCTTGGTCCTGTCACTGGTCATGAGAGCATAACTGGTATAAATAGAAAATTGAACTTGGCTATAAAGTTTCATGAAATTATTGATGAAAGGAAGAACTTCATTATAAAGAAAATCCCTGAAGGAACATGAGATGGGGAGGGTGCCAGAAGGCCTCCAATGACTTCGGTGCCACCAGGTGCTTTCTGGGTCCTGAACCTGTGCAGTTTTCATCACTGCTGATGGCACATGAGCTCCTCATTTGCCATTAGCTGCAGTGTTTCTTCGAGAGTTCTGCTCACAATACAGTATTTGTGTATCCCAGGTGAATACAGAGCTTGGTCATCATCGTTGCTTGGACAGACCTCTCTGGTTTTGGAGTCTTTGCTGTTGCAGGCAAATGCCAATGGGGACTATGTTGTGTTGCCATTTCTGAAAGCTTCTCCCAAAAGCGTGTAGAATCATTAGAGTGGTTTTAAAGAATGGTTTATGAACTTAAGTGGTTAGCCCAAAGTAATTCATCATGCCAGCACCAGAGGTAGAACCCATGTTTCCCACCTTCCCAGTCTCAATAATCATTTATTCCCTGTTTGCTCAGCAGAGAGACAAGGGCCCTGGAGCAGGAAAGTCAAGAGATCTAAAAGTAGCATGTTCTTCCTACGACTTATCAGCTGTTCACAGCACATATGGCCAGAAAGGAAGCTTAAATAATTCAGTCTCACTCCTTTATATCGCAGCTCAATTTAACCTAGTTGTCCCTGCAGTAAAGCTGTTACCTGTGCTTGCCTTCCTAAAATACTTCCAGCTTCAGTTTGCCTGCACCAAGAAATAGAGGAGCCACTTCTTGTAGTTTGGACTCTGTATTGATGTTTAATCCTCCTTGCTGCATCTGAGTCTTAGGATAGTTTGTCTTTCAGTTCTCAGGTGGTCATTCTGCTACAACCTGTTTTCCATTTGGTACCTTTGGGGCTTTTTTATTCATAGTTGTTACCTTTCTTTTGTCACTGAATCAGAAAGAAGCACCACCAGTCAGAGCTTGGCTCCCCTTTACTGATTGATGACTTTTCTTCTTTGAGAGCTCCATTCTGGATAGATTGATTTGTACTTTCAGGCACCATAGTTGATGGTGTCTCTAGGGTTTGGCCCAGAATTCTCTGACTACAAAGGGCATTCAGTATATATAAAATTATTGTCTGATGAATTATTCCTGTGGTCTTATTTTAATGTTAAATTTCTCAAATACATTTGAAAATTTCAGAGAAATCAAGACTGACTTCTCAAAAATAGCTCAAAGAAGAAAGCCTTGATAAAGGTAAAACCAGCTTGTTAAAGGCAGCTTGGGGGACCTTATAATCCCCAGGCTGTCCAAACATGCTCTTTTGACTCCGTGCCAACATATTCATTGAATTCTACAAGCCCTTCTGGAAGTGCAAATTCTTCCATTTCTAAGCCACAGATACAAGGAGGGCTGTAGGATTCTAGGCCTAAATACAATGGAATATTTTCAAGCACAAGATAAATATTGATTTAAAAAAAAACCCAAATGAAAACAAAAAAACCTACAAACGCCCACAATGCAATGCTGACATTTTAAAGATTCATAGTCAGGTATGTCTGACTATCTCTGGCTTCTAAACAGGCCAAGTCAAAAAGGCAAATAGGGTGTTTGAAAGGGTATTTAGGTCTCTGATGTCCCTAGCTTTTCCCTACAGTAAACTCCTATTTTAATCCCCTTGCATCTCCTTGGGGTAAACGCTGCAGACTGGTTCTGTGATGTTTCCCACTGAGGTGCTGTAGCCTGGCAGTGTGGCTTGCTTGGATGCTAATGCCTTTTTTTGAAGTTCTGAAGTTTCCCCAGTGCAAATAAACCTCAGGAATGTCAGCTCACCAGGCTAATTCATGTGCAAGTGTTCAAAACTGTGTATGCTTTAGTTGCTCCTTTGGCTGGTTTTGCTGGGAGGTGGCTTCTGAGAAAGAGGGATATTAAAGCTCAGTGCTGTTCCTTCCCAACCTCCACTGGTGCACCTGGACCCCTCTCTTCTGGCTGGAACTCCCTCTCTGTCAACACAGTGGTTCTGAACTGCAGACATCCATGGAATTATGGTGAGTGCTCAGGAGCTGGTTACTCATAGGGGCTGATGAGAAAAGCTGGAGTGATTGGTGTTATAAAACATTGGGAGCTGCTCTGTTTAGGCAGCTTGGAGAAGAGTAAGTGCAGGGAACCCTGGTGTGGGAGGCTTGGTCATATCCCAGAGACTCCTTCATTTATTTGTAGCCAGGAGCTTGTAGAAAGTACATAATTGGGCATGACTCTTTGCAGATTTTGGGCATATGTATGAAATCTCCTTCAAGGAGAAGCTCTCACTATTTGGCAAATCTTTTTTCTTGGACAAAATTTTCGGTTCATGGTCCGTACAGAAGCTGTTCACTGAATTGAGTGTGGCTCTTCCTGCATGTTTCAAAAGTGGACACAGGGCTCAGGAGGGACATGTCATGAAGTGTCATACTACAGAAAGCTGGAATCATTACACTCCAATCTTTTTTAGAACCAATACTCTTATTGACATAAATAAAAAAATTCTATCCTTGCACACATGTACATTATTCTCAGTGACAGGCCTGGTTGCTGACAGTAAGATATGACCCTGCTGGCCTGGTTTTCATACTGTTGTACATGATGGAATAATTCAAATCAGCATTTGATCTTATGAATTTAATAGGCAGTCATTTCCATTGAATTTAAAGTTGATTGATCTATCAGATCTTGCAGTTAAAAAAAAAAGCGTGTACAGAGAATATTTCTATTCAGTGTGTTGCAGGGTACTGCTATGTTTCAGGACAGATGCTTGTAGAGATGTGCTGCTAGTCACTATGCTGTGTTTGCATACTAATCAATGAGTTCAGGAAGCATTATACTTGAGAAATCCTCAGCTATCTTCTGTAGAACAAATTTGATCTTTGATACTCAGGGGAAAAACTTCAGGGGTATAAAGCCTTAAGTGTCTCTGCCTAGCATTCTGATTACTACTTATGCATGTTTTGTAGGTCTGGTGTTAAAAGGACTTTCTTTAAGACATGCAATGCTTAATAAAGACCATTTTGAACTAATTCATTGCGGTATTATTGCACAAAACTGCGTGGCCCGGAAGCAGTGAAACACACATTGCACTGGTTTGACCAGGGGATCATGTTTTAGTAGTTCTCTGTGTTAGCACTACAGGAAGAGAGGCATTTATTATGCTGTGATGCATGTTTACCTCAGTGGTAACTCTTTGCTGGTTTTGTGTTTATGGTATGCAGTCTGTACCTTTCCTTTCAGTCTATTTTTTCAGGAAAGCCTGATGTTACACTATGGTTAACTTACTTTTCACCATAGTAATTTGTTTTGGCATTGTGTGCTCAGGGCTAAAATATCCTCACTGCTAATAGCTTCTCTCACGGTGACGGAGGCAGGTATTGATCAGGTTAATTTTCGTGTCTCCAGCAGGCTTGGGGAATCAAAGGTGTTAACGGGGATACTGTGATGTAAAGCAGTTTAACAAGATTCAGGGCTTCACGGCAGTTTTTCCTCCCCAGAAAAGCCTGTTATATATGGCAACAACCACTACAGAGAAAAAAGTAAATATTTTTAATAGGGTAAATTACCTGTTTTGCAGACTTCTAGAGAGTGCTTCACATGCCAGTTCTTAGGGGGGCAAGGGAGGGAAAAGCTTGATGTGAGCATTTTGAAGCCATGATGTGACATGCTAAAGGACAAGCCAGAGTATCCCAAGGCACTCAGAAGAGGGTATCAGGAGAAGAGAGAACACGTGGCAATGAGCTGGTGCACAGCCTGCTGGCCCCAGCCCTGTGGCGGGAAGAGAGTGGCTGTGATGCCAGATGTTACACCCAGTTGAAGACCTACTGAACTCATCACAGCTTTAGCCTGGGTGGCACATTGGATTTCAGTGTCTCAGCTCCTGGCTGAGACTGAGTGGGAGCAGTGCCACTAACCTGACCCTCATGCCAAGACCAGAAGAGGGGCACCATGGTCCCAGGGTGTACAAGGCCCTCTTTGCCTACTGGAAAACAAGGTTGGTACCCTTTGGGATGTGGGCAGCAATGGGCAGTCTGTCCCCTGTCTGGTTGGGATGCCGGTGCAGGGGCCAGTGATGGGGGTTAGTGTTCAGGCTGAGTGACAGGGACTTGATTTGGCTCCTGGGACAGTGGTGAAGGTGTGGCAGGCCTCGCCCCCAGCCCCTGATGCAGGGATTCCTCCACTACCTGCCCCTTCTCTTCCTGACTCCTGGGGTGCTCTCCTCCCCTGGACTCGGACAGGGCTCCCACCTGGGCTTCTCGGTTGCCTGCAGATGGGTGAGATGCTGGGACTGCAGCTATGTGTGTTTGCATCCCCAACAGGCACATGTGAGCAATGTGCCTTTAAGACTAGCAGGAGAGCAATAGTATCTCCCTCCCTCCTGTTAATTGTAGCATGTTTTCAGCCATGCTTTCCAGTCACATTCGCAGGCTGTGAGAGGGAGCAGTGCTGACGCTCGCCAGCTGAGTGCCATCCGGACAGTGCCTGCCCGCCCGCCGTGTGGGTGCCTGCAGGTGATGGGGCAGCGCCTGGGACCGGAGAGCTTTGTGCCAGGAGCAGGAGCTCTGTCTGCCTGAGTTTCGGTGGCACCGCTGGGCTTGCCACGTCACTTGTGCCCCTCTCGTGTCTCTCACCTGCGTGACCCTGGCCTCCAGCCCGCAGGTTCAGCACGCTGGACACCCCGTCCTGCGGGCCCTCGCAGGGGCTCCCGTGTGAGCCGAGGGCAGTGCTCTGCCGGAGCCCGGGGATCTGCAGCGGGTGATGCAGCGGGAACCGTGCGCTGCCTGGCCGGGGATGCTGTGGGCTGCCGTGGGAATGCCTGGCTCCCTGAGCGCGAAGTGACTGCAACTCACACGAGGTTGGGACTACTTCTCGGAAGATGCCCTGTGTGTCTCCAGTCGTTCCTCTCTGCCCTCACCGCAGAATATTTGGAGTTGCTAGCTTCCTCCTGCCGAGGGGGGACAAAGGCATAGGCCTCCAGAGGGTTAAGAGCATCTGCCTTTACGCCAAGTGTTCGAGCAGGAAATAATCTGCAGAGATACATGTGCAGCAATTCAACTGCTGCTGCTCTCTCAGGCTGCCGCTGCTGCAGTTCGGGGTGTGAGAGGAGCCGCGTTGCTCGCAGAAGATGCTTTCTTGGTATGTCCGAAGCTCCAGGCATGGCAGGAGAGCCCCGGTTGTCTGAGCTGGGGTAAATGTCTCCATCCAAGAGGAATTATGTGGACTTGCTGGCTCTGTCGGCTCACGGAGGTAGGTGCTGCTGCCTGTGCAACATGCTGTGATCTTTGCTGGGGGATACAGTCCTCTCCTCATTCTGGGCTATAAAATTTTAAAAAATTAAAACAGGGTTTAATTCGAAGTCTATAACGCCAGGTAGAAAAATGTGTGTGGTTTCTGCATGTGCAGCAGGGTGATACCTGAGTGATACCTTTCATGACTGGCAATAAAGTTGTTGCACTTAATTGGAAAACAAACTTGCCTTGGTCTCCCTGGAATGCACCTGGGAGCTTTTACTTCTTCCTGGCATCTGACCTTTCGAAGGGGTTGGCTGCAGTGTGGTGGGTTATGCTTTGGTTCAGAAACTGGGACACACTGCACTCTACAGGTCCTTTCATTCTGCTCCTGTGGACATGGCGAGGACAGAGGGCACCTACACAGAAAATGTTGCTGACAGGGAGGTGGCTTTTTTGAGGAGTGAAATTACACTAAGAGGAAGAAAAAAGGTGCTCTTCTCTGAGAAAGAGGGAATGTTGAGGTCCTAAAGGTTGATCTTGGTGTTTGGAAGTAGAGGAGGAAAATTGTTTTAGAAGCAGCCTGTGTCTGGTTTTTGTGTTTTGCTGTTTCACCTTTTTGGAGAGGAGTTTAGGACTCTGCTAAGTACTTTGCCACCTGGAATCTTTGCTTGAGGATTTTTTTACAGCAATACCTGGGAGAGAAAAACTATCAATGCCATCAAATTTCCTTTGGCTTGTTTAGGAAGTTGCCTTCTTGAGAAATCCCTAACAAAATCGGCAGCAGCTAATACTGTTCCATTCTCACTGTCAGGGCATGCTTTTTTTTTTGGTTTGTCTTGAGACCTCTGGTGGGAGCTTTATTCTGTAAAGATTAAGTTGAAAGGAAAGTTTTCAGTTTCCCTGGAAAAGCAGGTGTTGGATATTGAATACCTATTTGATTTTGTTGTCCTGATTGACCCACATATGTATGTTTGTGTGTTCTCCTGAGTGCAGACTCTGCCGTGGAAATCTTGCTGCTCAGAATAGGCAGGTGCTGCCTGGATTATGTACCTGCATCACATGGAGAGAGGTTTGTGTGTGTTTCTGGCATTGCAGATCTATTAAAACAGCACAACCAACAGTGCCATTGCTGTGTAACAGTTTCAGAAGTGTTTCTGTGGCATCCTGGCAGAACAAATGTGTCTTTCATAACTGCACTCTTGAGGAAAAAGAGCAGCACTGTCATCGGCACTGCAAATCTTTTTAGTCACTTTTGTTTTCTTTGCTCAGGTAAAAACTAGAATGTGTTGCCACCTGAGCAGTTTGATCAGAGCATTTGCAATTGCTTCTTCAGCTTCCCCAGGGCTGCTGTGCTGTGTTTGACTCAGCACTGACATATCTCATAGGGAAAGGTAGAGTAAAATCCCCTTTTTTCTCTCTATTTTGTGCCCAAATTACAGACAAGAGCATGCTTCCTTCTTTGCAAGAACAGGGCACTTGTGCAGCCTCCTCTGGGATCCTGTAGAGAAGACCTCTTTTGCTCTGCAAGATCTCTGTGTAGGAGCTGGAGGAGCAAGAGTGGGTCTGGTTGATTCACTGCTGTGTATGAATAAAGAAGCTAAAACCCCTGCTGGGGATGGAGGCTGTGATGACACCTGGGAAGTAGCTGCTCCTCTCTGTCCTGAGGAAGAGGATCCCTTCTTACTGACATACTAGGTAGATTTGGGCAGCAGTGCTCCATAGCAACACTAATTTCTGCCACAAAGAGGAGAAAAATCTCCTGGCTTCACTCAGAGAGGTGAAAACACAAACGTATGAACATTCAGTGGCATCTCAGTGTAGTATTGGTGTAAGGTGATCTGCATGACTTTTTTCTAGAAGAGCATTTATAAAAGCTGGTGAGCACTAAGTAATACCATTGTCTGTGCAGGAAACACTAGAAAAAATATATATTAGTCATCCCATTTAGTGCTATTTGCACAAAGGCAGAATGGTGATTAGAACTGGTTGATTAAAGTGAAATGCTTCTCATGAACAAGATTTCAAAATTCAAAATTAATTTGGCAATTGCTGGGTGGCAACTATTTTGGTGGTCTTTGTGCCTCTATTCCAGCAAGCGTATTTTTTTAAAAGGTCCTTTTACTAAAACAGCAAAATGTTGGGGCGTATTCCCATGTGATTTGTTCTGAAGGAGTGGATGGGAATACGTTCCTGACAGCCATACTTGTATCCACTCAGGAAACCAAACCAGTACATACTACTGATTATTTCTGAGCAGCTTCTCTGGTCAGTAATAAAGTTTTGCATTAAACTCGAATTATGTGGAAGTTGAGAGCTATTTGCTAGAGTTAATAATGGTCATTTAAAAAACTGTAATTTGTTATAATAATAACTGGTCAGCATTCCATGTCACACACACTGTACTGATAACCTTCCTCTACCTGACAGTCCCATCCTGTCCACCCTGCAGAGTGAGGGCAGGGACTCCCTGGTGTGCCCTGCTGCAAAACATGGGGCTGAGCTCCGTGTTCTTATGGGTGCAGTGGTAGCACCCATAAGGACCTCTGGGACCTCTGTGGGGCTTTGCCTTTTTGGAGATAAGTGCCTGGCACACCATGCTGGAATGGCTGGCCAGTCATGTGCTGCTCAGATGGAGCAGGGAATGGATAACAGATAACAGGCAAAGGAAGTAGATTGGATCTTCAAGAACTATTTGCTAGGGAGTGATTTCCCTGGTTTCTGTGGGGAGGTAAATGTAGGCCAGTCCTTAGGTACCTGCACTCTTTCAGCAGCCATTGCATTTTTATGGTTTGGATACTGCTTGTAAACCAGCTACAGGTGATCCAAGCCTCTGGTCCGGAAACTGTTGAATGGGAGATGAAACTGTGCCTTTCTGACAGTGCCTGGAGTATCTACAAGAGACTGTGCTACTGCATTTGAAATCTCTCTGGCTTTGTACCACTTGTAAAATGCATTCACAGTAGGTGGTGGCATCAGCCTCCTCTTAGTGAATGCAGATATTTATATTATGCAAAAGGTTTTCTCTCTTTGCTGCATTCAGATGATGACTGGAGATACCACTCTTGTTAGATAAAAAATTGAGTCTGACTTTAGAGGTGAATTCAAAGACCGGTTTCTATTTAATATATATAGCAACAAATAGGAACAAAGCTGCTTAAAGAGTACTTTAATGATGAATCATTATATTACTCTTGCCAGTCTGAAAGGCAATAAAAGTAAAAATGGTGCTAGGATTTAGTTGCTTAGAAAATTCACAGAAAGGGACTGTATTGTAGAGAGGGTTTTAGCTCAGATCAAAGAAATGTTTTGAGGTATGAAAATATCAAATGACTTTCCACCCCAAAAGATAAGAGGCAGCTGCTATCTATTGTTTATTGTTCCAGAAGGTTATTTTCTTTTGTTGTTAGTCACTCTTAATTTATTGGCTTTTTTTTAAACCCGGACTGATTCCCCCCACCCCTGTTTCAGGACTGATGCTGTCATAATACTTTTTCAATGCTATAATTTTTATTACCAATCCTAATTAAACGCTGTAACTTTTGAGAATCAGATTAATTTGAACCATCAGCGCAGTGCAAACGCTGTTATCATCGGAGACCATAAAATGTTCAAGGCACCGTAATTTTACTACATAGCTGCAGTGGCATGTGTCCAAGGATCTGGCTACCTTTGTTTAGCTGACATGGACTGTAATGTGTGCTCTTCTGAGCAGTGCAGCATGAATAGAAATGATACATTCCTCAGCTGTTGAATTGCACATTCTAGCCATAAGTCAACAAACATTAGAGAAAAGACATCACCTCTGCCGTCACTGAAACACTCCTTCCATGCTATAAATATTGTATGAATTCTGTGGTTTCTGCACAATAGATAAAAAGACAGATAGAGGTGGGAGGTTGTTGCACACCAAAACTGCACATCACTAGTGAGCTGGGTAGCAGTGGACGTGATAGAGTTTGCCACACTCTCACCCAAGATTTTTCCACCCTTGGCCCACAGTCCATGAATTTGGGTTGCACAGGAGCTTCTTCAGCTGGTTTTATCTCCAGCCAGGACACATATTGATCATCAGTTCAGTGTCCTGAGGAGCAGGACAGGTTCCAGTAACCTGCTTCCTTTTAGGCCAGTTTCTATATTTTGATTTCCTAATTTTTTTCCCCACACATATTGGGTAGCCAGTAGCGAATTTTGATTCCAACTCAAATGGTGGCAAAGTTGATCTCTGTGCTCCGTCCTTTATTCCTTAGGTGGTGACATTATGGAAGATCTCACTGGTCATTACAGGTGTAATTATCTGGCACTGACAGACAGAGAGGTGCTAATCTGACACTGCAAGCATTCAGGTTGGAACTTCATGTTTAGGTTTTCTTCACAGCAGACAAAAAGGCACTTTGAGAGAACCATTACTCCTACTTATTTTAGGAGTCTGCAGCAAGATGAGATGAAACGCAGACTAGAGATACCCAGCCTTCTCCAGTCCCACAGATGGATCCTGTGTAACTGGCTTGGGATCAGGTGTGGGGGCGGTGGCAGCAGTGCTAGATGAGCTGGACCCCACCACAGGCTGGTTTCAGTCCACATTCAGCCAACTGCCAGCTCCACATGGGCTGCTCCAAGATCCTCTGAGGGCTTTGGTGCAGGATCTGACTCTGTCAGGTTTGGACTCTGCCTTACTGAACTTGAATTGCTTTGTCAATCCATGATATGGAGTGGGGCTGTGAAGCCTGTGCTCCTGTTTGCCACTGAGCATCCCAGTAGCAGATATCCTTCTGCTTCTGCTCACTGGGATCTGATATTGCTGCTTGATTCTATATTCAATCTCTTTGACTGGTACTACAAGTCAGGCTTTCCTCCCCTGCCCCATTAAAGAGCAATAATATCCTCCAGACTTGTTAAGTTCCAGGCTTCATGGTGAGACCAAAGTGGGAAAATCTGTGTCAGTTTAGAAACTGATGTGAATGTTACGTGTTTGTGCCAGTGGGTTCTGTGGATCTCCTGCTCCTGCCCACTTGCCAACACCTTGACTGTATTCAGGGAGTTGCTGCTGCAGAGAGAAGGTAATTAGTGGTGAGATTTGTCCCATAAAAAATTTTATATTTGGGATTTACCCAGCAGGCTTGTTTCAGACAAAATGTGAAATTCAGGAGTGTGTTTTCATGCCAGGAGCTGCAGTATTTGACCACAAATGTCTAGCTCTATTCTTTCAGCCTATGCGACATTGAGGAAGCTCTGGGCAGACATGTATGATTTTATAACAGCCATTGCTTGTAAAAGAAAAAATAATAAAGTGCAGAAGCATATTAATTATCCACTTTTTAATGTATATAGTGTTTTCCACACAGTTATTGTGGACACTGTTATCTGAAAGACTGTAATCTTAATGTTTCTAATGGGGATTATTGTAGATTTACTGAAACTCTTATAGTTATGGTTTAAATTTTATATACACTCACTTTGAAAACGCCTGTAGTTTTAGATTTTATGGTACCCAGTACTATGTGCTTGGTTTATGACGATAAAATCATAGCTGAATGTTGGAATAAATGTGAATTTATCTGTACCTAAGAGATCTTGTCTTGATAACTTGCCTATTTTTAAATGTTAATCATCGTATCCTCTGTTTTCGACAACTGTGGGCAAATACAAAACCTCGTGTAAGCAAGTAAGTCTGAGTGTTGTAGTGTCAATATGGCAAATATTGTCTAGTAGTCTTTGGTTCATAAGGAATGAATGATTCTTGGGATCATGTTGTTTGACCTCCTGATGACACAACCTGTAGAAAATTTCACCCAGCAACTTCTCCTTTCCTTTCAGAAGAATGTTCAGACTTATTTAAAGAGTGCAGATAACTGGAACTCAGAGGTGTCCTGAGGGTAGTTGTTTTGGTGAGTAATTATTTCTGGTGATTTATAAAATAATAAATCCAATCTGAGTTTATTTCTTTGTTCCATATGTTGAAACATCTTCATCCTTTGTCTGCTTAATTAAGGAGCCTGCTAGTAATGGAAATCATTTCCCATGATGTGGACAAATCATTGATTAGCCTTCTTTTTCCTAAAGTGATCATATAATTTAAACTCTTTCACACAATCTGTTTTCAGGCCCTTAAATCCTATGCATTTCTCTCTGTTTTTCAGCATCTTTTTAAGCTGGACATTAGAGGTGGCTATTCAGAGACAGCAGAATTCCACATTTTACTCATCTTTTCATTAACACCATACATAGAAAAACCACCTTTCTAATCTTATCTCTCTTCCATCATCTGGGCTTTTCATCAGATCATGGCCCTGAGACTTTGTGTTCCATTTATCTCCCTGGCTCCCATATATATTTTTAATTCTCCAACTTTCAACATAACGCTTCTCCCTTCTGTAAGTGGAGTAGATCATTTGCCATTGCATTCTTTGATGCTAAACAAGTAGACTTGTGTTTTTCCATGTTAGTGTCTGATCTTTGATAAGGCTGGGCATATGAAGGAGATTGAGTTATTTGACTCTGCTTATCTTAGTTTGGCAATGCTTACCACTTAAGCCAGTTCTGAGTTGCATTGGGCTGTGAAACTTGTCTCTGTAGGCCCAGTTAAAAGCACTTCCATTCACTGATGGTTCCTCATTAAAATTACATCTTGTCAATGATCATTGACTTTTAAAGTGTTCTGTAGTAATTCCATGTCATGATATTCTTACAGTCAGTGTGTGGTGTGTCACTGAGCTGTTTGCAAAAAACAAGCCTGCAGTGCTGGCACAGCTGCTGCCCCCCTTCACCCCCACACTTTATTAAATATATGAAAAAATAATTTCAGGATTGTTCAAAAGGCTGATTGAGGATCCCATCACATGCAGACACAGGGTTCCCTGCAGTCACAATGATTTCTATTGCTTTTAGCTTCCAGGTGACCACTGGTTTTTCAGGGGAGACTTTGTGGAGAGGCTTATGTTGCTATTGAGGTATTCATAAAATCGACCATGACAAAGATAAAGCAAATTACAAATTTGGTTTTTGAGCACTCTTGTTTACCCACACTTTTTGTCAGCTCTGGGGTTTCTGCTGGTGTCTAATTTAATGACTTTCTTTTCATTCTTTAGGAGTTCAGTCCTCCAGCAATTGCTCTGTGATGTTGCTTTGGGTCTCATGTCCATCTTGACTGCTTACAACTGGACTAATATTTTCAGTCCATCCAAAACCTTCCTGTCTATCTCCTCACCTCATCTGTGTCTTTTCCTTAGCCTGATCATGTTTTTCCATTGTTCTGCCCTTGAGGTACTTCCTTTCCATCAGGAATATGGAGTAAAACCTTTCATCTTCTGATCACTGGGGTGTTGCTTTCTATTTCCCATCCCCTCAGTGCTCACACTGGTATTTCTTATTCATTTAGCACCCTTTGTCCTTATCTCTGGGATTCTGTGATTCCACCTTGATTACTTTTCTCTCTGTCTCTTTTTGCCACCTTTGCTTTTTCACAGTTTTGTCTTGAGCAGTCCATTTGTTTCCTTGACATTAACAATTACTGACAGCCTGGTATCCTGTCTCCAGCAGTGGCAAATAGCAGATGCTTAGGGAATAATATAAAAAGCAGGGTGAGAATATAATAATCTTAATATACCCTTAATATTCTGGCAGCAGTGATCAGTGTCACGTACGCCTGACTGTTGTGAATGTGTTTTAGCACTGCCCAGTGGGGGATATAATGCCTAAAACCTTGTGGGTGAGGAAAGGATAATTTTACAAGATAGCAAATTTTCTTGTGTAACCACCTCTTTCCAGAAGCACTGCCTTTTCCTTGCTTTGCTTAGCACAAGCAGCCACATACTTGTTTCTGAGCCAGTCCTGAGGTTTATCCACAGGACTCCTCACACCTGATTGAGTAGAAGCTTCTGTTTCTCTCCCTTGAGTCTCCTTGAGTTGGTTGCAGTGTGGCAAGATGAAGGGAGAAATCCTTGTGTTTGCTTATGAGCCCTTAAATGATCATGCTGCTTGACAGATTCCTCTGGCATTCAAGCTCTGACTAGTTGCAACACAGTCTGACAAGTGAGACGTTGAAAATGTATGAAAATCTTGGCCACACAGAAGAGGGAGAGACCTAAACCAGTATCCCTCAACTCCTGAGGGGTTACAGGTGTCTGTCCTGCTTGTCCCATGGCAGAGCATCCCTGGAGCATGCACGTGGTGGCCAGGTGACCAGCAACACGGGCTGGCCCCATAGACTGGTCCCAAGCTGCACAGCTGCTCTCCTCCATCAGTGGTTTGATGAATCAGGGCTTGACACACAGAATGTGGGAGGCTGTGGGAGTTACCAGGATGTGCACTTTGCTACAGTGTGAGATTGAGATGTATCACAGCAGCCAAGTTTGTTGGAGGAGGCATGTGGAGGGTTTGAGGGCCTTTTCTCTCTGCACCTTTGTTGTTACTTTGGGGTTCATTCACTACTTACAGATTATGTGTTTTCTCCAGGATTCTTTCAAATCTGAAACAAGGTCTGAACTGTGTGAAGCAGGTAGAAAAATATATTTCAATTTTTTAATTGATAGATTTGAAATTGCATTTAAAAAATACCTCTGTTATCAAGTAGAATATATTATCCAGGGCACTGAGCAGCTAAATCAGAGGAGTGATGTTGCACTCCTGCAGCTAGATTTCTAGTTACCAGTTCTTCAGCTGACACTTCCTCTCCTACCATCACTGCCCTAGTATCCAACACACCACAGTTCAATTTATCCTCACCTGATTGTCAGCTTTACTGACAGAATTATTTTATTTCAGGGTCCTGTTTTCTTCACATGGTATATTTTCTTCTGTGGTTGTTGCTTTGTGCATTACTACCTGCAAAATTTTTGGAGAAGTCCTTGGAACTTCCTTAGGGTAACATGTAAAGAACCAGTGGGAAGACAGAAGCACTTTATAGACATGATGGATATTCAGTACCCAGCTCTTCACTGCTTGACCTCATCAGTAAGGGAAAGGGTTCTTCTGTTCACAGAGGTGGGTCCATAAGTCCCTACAGCTCTAACTGCTCCAATAAATGCCATGTGATTGTTGAATAAGCCTGGACATTATTCCTGCTGTCTGCTTTTCCCCTCTCCTCCCAGAAGCAGAGGAGTTCCCATCATGAGCTGTGCCAAGTGATCCCAGCAGTGGCTTTAGAGGATGTTCAGAACAGGCTGAGGCACACAGTGTGACTTTCCCAGATGGAGGTTTCCAACTTCGTGCAAAGTTGTGCATGCCAGAGCTCAGGAATGTGTGCATATGTAAATTATCTTGTTAGAAATTCAGGGCAGAAAGGCACATAGTACCTTTGATGCCAAAGGGAACTGTGTCTAGAGACTCAGGGTAGAAATATGCCTCCTGATACATGTTTTAGTTCTGTATAAATCATCTGTAAGTATAGCACACTCTATTCATTTAGCTGGTGACAATGTTATTTAGGGGTGATATGAAACAGTCACAAAGTAATAAGGACTGCCTGAGAAGAAAATATGTGCTAAAGCTCTTAGGTGTAATGCTAATTTAAATAAAACATGTGCTCTGTTGGGGCTATAGAATATTCCTCCTAGAAGTCTTTATAATATTCAAGACGCGGATGCTTAAAGGTTGGGTTTTTTCAAAATGAAGATGCCATGATTATTTAAGAATGCTGAGACTCCTTTTTAGGTTGAGTTGATTCATCCTGTTCTTAAAGGAATGTTTTATGGGTATCTTAGTGGTAGGGACACCTGTGATTATCTAATGTATGCAAATGCAGTCCAACAGCAAATACCCCTAAACATGATGGAAAGCACAGGGACGAGCTCCTCATCATGCTGCCAAGTCAGACCATGTTTCAAGTTAGGCTGATGAGCAAGGGTATGTTAAGCAGATATTACTTTAATGATTGCTGATGCAGATACGGAGCACAGAAAAAGAATGTAGCTCTCTGTAAAAGCGGAATAAAAATAAATTTTGCAAAAAGAAATCTCCGGATTTTATATTAAACCAAATTATGAATGTATTAAGGGTAATAGCCATTCTACCTGGGGGGTGTTTATTGCCCCCCCCCCCCCAGCTCTATTTCTCTGAAGGTTATTCACTGTGTGGGTATTATGCTGTAAAATCCTTTGCTGAAGTGATAACCTTGTGCTGTGTGCAAGCAAAGTGAAGTTAGATTGGAGTAATTGCTGCTATCTCACAGTGCAGATGCTTTCTAGTTATGGTGCAGATATTAGAACAAACAAGTCTTAAAAACTTTAAGCATACCTTTATACATATTAAAAGATAGGTGTGCATTTTTTATTGTGTAGATTATTAGAATTTGGATTAGAGCATAGTTATGGTAACAGGTTGTTATATTGTCTGTTGAGGAACATACCCAGTGCAGGCAGCTCCACGTGCAGCTGCAGGTTGTGCCCTGGGTGGGGGAAATGGCCTGATCCCCTGCTTGGAACGCATAAAGTGTGTTTGCCCCTGGCTCTTTCAGCTGTGGCAGGGCAAACATTGTGCCTGCAGCACTTCAGTGAAACCTCCTGTGGACTGGGAAAGCGAAAGTGTGACTACCGTGCTAATGATGCTAATTTTGGAGGAGAGATACCGGGAGGGCAAGTTGTCTCCCTCCCTGATGAAGCAATGAGCACCATGTGCTTACAGGGGTTTGTTCTGTTGATCTTTAGGCCACTTGGGCTCATGTGATTCCTTTTCTGTATATTCTCACCTCTTAGAAAATGTGGTTTCACAGGCCACAGTGTTTTTAAATGCATATCTTAATAGGAGAGGATGACTTACAGTGATTGTTTTATTGTCCTGCCATGTAAACTCTTCAGTAAATGCATATGATCACAGAATCACAGAATCATTTAGGTTGGAAAAGACCTCCAAGATCACTGAGTCCAACCTTTGACTGATCAGCCTCTTGCCAGCTAGACTATAGCACTGAGTGCTACATCCAGTCATTTCTTGAACACCTCTAGGGATGGTGACACCACCACCTCCCTGTGCAGTGCCTTCCAACGTTTAATACACTTTCTCTGGAGGAATTCTTCCTGATGTCCAACCTGAATCTCCCCTGGCATTGCTTGAGACCATTTCCTCTTGTCCAGTAGCGAGTTGTCTGGGAGAAGGGGCTGACCCCCATGTTGCTGCAGCTTCCTTTCAGGGAATTGTAGAGAGTGGTAAGATCTCCCCCAAGCCTCCTTTTTTCGAGGCTAAACACCCCCAGGGTCTATCCTGTCCAAATGCCTCTGCAGAGCCTCCCTACCTTCCAGTAGATCAACATTCCCACCCAAATGGTTTCATGTTCCTGGATTTCCCTTTCCTGAGGCACCCCCCCCCCCCCCCCGACAGCATTGAGGTAGGAGAAGTGAAGTGTCCTGCCTGTAAGACAAACAAACACTTAAATTTTTCTGTAATGCTTTCCAGCACACCTCTGCTGTGCTTTCCAAAGGATCTCTTAATAAGACTTTACAAGCTTGGGTAGTCATGTAGCTTTAATGCTCTGTTTGTCATCTGGCTATTAGCTATGGCTGAAGGAAGAACTAACTCCAGAATCTAAATGAAAGACTCAGTGTATCTGTAATAAACAAGCAAAGAAACAAGCCCCAGTCTGCTTAGTCTCTAAATAGTGTTGCTGTACAGCTGCATCAACATTTTCCTGTGTAGGCTGTGTCCTGGGCCATGGATTGCAGAAGGTAATTTCGACCAGGAGATGACTACCAGCCACATCACTGCCCCAAGCAATGATGAATTCAGAACCTTCTTAAAGAATTTGCAAGTGGGTTTACAATGCCATCTTACATTGATGCAGAAAACTGCATCTCCCAGAGATGAGTAAAAAGCTCACTGGAAACACTTTGTGAATAATAATTATAGAGCTATATTCACCTCTGATTTTTGTTTCAAGATTTCTGTGAGAAAACTGCATGCTGAGATGGATAGAATTTTCCCTTCTTCTCTATGTTGCTCAGGGACTTCTTTTTTGCTTCTGGCTGATTGAGGAAAAATGAGAAAATGCTTAAATTGAACACTAGACTTCCTAATAGTATGAAAAGCATCCTAAGGGGCTTGGATGTGTGTTGTAATGGCAGTGATTTCTTTGAAGATAGGTAGCTGAGAGGTCAAGCCTGAAAATATAATCTTCTAAGATCATTCAGTTTTGTCAGGACGAGAGATTTTTGATTGGAAAGGAGATGATAGAAATGAATGAGGGTTTTTTTTTATTATTCTTATTGTAGAGGTGGTAGGAAGAGGTAGCTCTTTTTGGACAAAAGACTTTGTTTTCCTCTTATTTTTTTCAACAAATATAGATGCTGACTCTGGAAAAGATGAAGATCCAAGGAAAAAGTACTGCCTGGAGGAGTTGCTCCCATCTTTTTTAATAACTGTTGCTGTACTGCTATATGAGAATCCACTGCAATGACAGTGTTGGGGCACATGTAATTGTGGAAATGCATTAGGCTTTTAGTGTCTTCCAACGCTTAATTACCTGTTTATTAACAATTCTTTGACTGTGAGAAAAGCTTTTGAGAGTACTCAGTGTTTCCAGATCCAGTAATCTGTTTCTTGGAGTTTGAGGCAGTAACTGGTCATGGTAGAGCTCTGCAAACACAAAAGGTTGGCTTTTTGGGTGATTTGGTTCATTTCCGTGGAGTCTCTGAGGCTTGACATTGGATATAACAACTCCAGATTAAACATTTTCTCAAGTTAGTGACTTTTATGTGGATGGTGTTTGCAAGCAAGTAGGGAAGGATATTAAAAAGGGAAGTTTTATGTGGATTTAGCAAATAAAAGCTACATAACATTTACGTAGCAGCCACATCCTGTTAAATGTCTTAGAATATCATGCGACAAAATCTCTCCGAATACTGGTCACTGCTGCACTGTAATTGCAGTGGTCGAGGTGGACTTTGAGTCACAGTCTGCTGAAGGGTTCCTTGAAACAAGACATTGAGTCTTTCAGAATAAATATTTTACTGCTCAGGTTCACACCGAGTGATTATTAACAGCACTGAATAAATGTGTGAAATCCTAGAAGCTGTGTGCAGTATCTTACCCAGAAAGGTCCCTGGAAGCTGTGAAAACTGTGTTGGCAATCAGCAAGGGGTTACATCCTCAGGAGCCACAGTCACCTACGCCTTATGTGAAGAGGAGGAAGGAAAGAAAGGTGCTGACCCTCAGTGCAGGAACTTCTCAAGTTTGCAGCTGAATGTCTGCCAGAACTGAACGGAGAACTATCTCTTTAGTACCAAATTTACTGAAAATGTCCCTCAAAACAGCTTTATCCCACACTGGCCTTCATTCAAAATAAAGATGATAACTTTGTTTTCTGTCTTCTAATTGCAGTCAGTGAAACACGCAAGTGCCGCCAGAATGAGACTGGGTATCGTGTTCTGAATGTGCAATGGTCTATTTTTTTCTGAGAGGCTTTATTTTATGGTTTAATTATTGCATGACAAGGGTTGGTTTGAAGAATAAGAAGGCAATTTAATTGGATTCTCAACTTTATAGCCAGGATCTAAAGAATTACTAGAAGGTGTTTCCCATAATGTTTACAACTCCTTTTTTAACACTTCTTTGCATGCATTTCATGGCTGACACAGATGTACGTCCAGAAATAGTACATATTTATAGACTAAGTCTATAGTTTAAGGCAAATAAGCAGGCCTTGCCTTTAGTAGAATGTTTTCCTGCATAAGGACTCTGATTTTAAATAGTTTGGATAATGGTGTCTTTGCTATCTGAGGAGTGTATGGGTATGACTCATGGTGTCATAAATACTGTGGCTATTACAGTGAGCATCCAAGTGAAATTACACAAAATTATATATTTGCCAGGGTTCTTTTCTCTAACGGCCAAACTTCAAAATAGAAAGCTTTATTATTCATTTTGATGCATTTGAACTACTGAATGTTCTTGCTGGCCCACTAGACAGTTTAATAGGGCTCCTGAACATCATCAATAATTCATGCATCTCTTAAACAGGGATGTGGTACTTGTTGTTCAACTATAATCTGAGTGTACTATGTTGTGAGCACACTATAGGATGCTCAGGGACATGCTCAGTGCTGGTTCTTGACATCACAGAAATGCCAGTTTCTTGGACTGGAGCACCCTGTGTGTGGTGCTCCCAAACAGGGGATGGTCCTCTTTGCCCTCATCACAACTGTTGCTTTCCCTGAAAAGGAGATGAGGATGTAGAGAACTCCCTTCAGGATGATTTGCCTGATGTAAACAGTGTAAATCATCCCCAGCATGTGACTGTCACTGCTGGCTGGACCAAAGATGGGAGTCTGATGGTCCAGGTGGAGAGGTGTGGAGGAAGACTAGTCTGGGATATGTGAGGGTTCACAGAGCATTAGCAAAAGTGGCAGTGGGTGTTAAACTGGAACTGAAAATCCAGTGATTATTATAGGATATGTTAACTGATAGTTATGAAGAAACCTAACGGAATGTGATTTTTTTTCTTTTGAAGTACGTCTTTGCCTTATTGTTTTTATTTTTTTATGTGTCACACACACCGTGACATCCCTTGTTGTTCTAAATACCATATCCAGAGAGGGTTTCAGAATCAAAGAGGATGAGAAAGGCTGAGGGTGAGTACAATGAGGGCTGTTCCTGGGGGCCTGTACTCTTGACATGCTTTGTGGAGGTTTGCTGGCAACATTGGATGTCTTTGATCTCCTTTTGCCATTGGAGAACTGAGGCATGCAAAGCATTGAGGCACGATATATCCAGGATGAGCATCTCAGCAGAGCTGAGAAATGACTGTGAGTTTCCTGGATAGCAATCCAGTCTTTTTCTTCAAAAGGTTCAAAATCTTCCTCCTTTAGATTTGTCACATTTGAGCCATGCTCATGTGTCTGTACAAACAGAGTAAGAAGTTACAAAGAGTTCAAAAAATAAGGATGTAGTGTCTTGCACAGGTATTAACGAAAAAACTCTTAACAATATTATTTTTGAGTAAGAACTTGTTGGGCAAAGAAGAGTAACTTGTCAGATAAATGCAAAAAACCAGTACCTACAACCATTCAAGTGAGAGTTTTATTGTAGGTGGAATGAGTCTAAACTCAAGACCTTTTTCTCCCTCCCTATATAAACTTACTGTTCTTTATCAGGCTTCTAAGAAAAATCTCATGCTTACTTCTTGTATTCTGTATTGGTGCCTGGATAAGGGTCAGATTGTGCCCCGTGTTTATTCAGGATGCAGGAGGCTGAAGAACTCCCTGGCTAGGCAGCTTTCAGGAGTCAAGCTACAATCCCCAGGCAACCGTGGGCTGTGCTGGTTTGAAAATAGCTTTTTTGCAGCTAGCTTAGGACTGGTAATGCAGCACAGTGTTGCACCCTGCCAGTGTGATGTCTGTGTTAAGTGAGCTGGGGAGCAGGAGGAGGCTGTACAGCTCTGTCCCAGCCTGACATTGCTTAAGGCTTGGGGAGATGCAGTTTCACTGGCACTGGGTCAGCATTCCTTATGCCTCACACAGAGAGTTTCTAGCAAAAGTGGGCTGGAGCTTCCATTTTTCTATCTAGACTGCAATGAGGTTAGTCCTAACAATGTTCAGCTCCTTCTGGAAATAGTTTTTAGGTGGTGGGTGTATTTGAAAAGAAAGATGATGGTTCTTCACTTGCTTTTGGCTGTAATGATGACATTAAGATTTCAACATTTCGCCCTTAACTGCTGCATTTCAGTGAACCTTTTACTCTGCCTGGGTGGAGTATTTGGGTCAAATGAAAATTCTGGCTCTGTGACGAAAGAGCAGATGATGGCAGTGGCTGATGGTGATTACCAGTTTTCTTGCACTTATGCCTTGGAGTGGTGGCCAGTGAGAAAAGGCTGTTTGTTCCATACCGAGGGTTACACTGCTCGCTCATCTGGGACGTGCAGCCTGAGCAAGCCCAGTTTTGTCATTAGGCTGTCAGCAGGGCACGTGAGATCATGGCTCATGCACTGCACTGGGCAGAGGAAGTTGGAACTACCAGCATCTGAATCTGTTTCCAAGGTGTTTGACCGTGGCACAGAAGGGCTGTGAGCCCCCACTGACCATGGCTGAGCTTTGAGCAGTGCTGCTCTGTTGCCTATTGCATGTCTGGAGCTGCTGCTTATGCAGTGGTACAGGTTGTGCTGGTTTTGCCCAAACTACTCATCACCAGTGAAGTAGCTCTCAAATGTGACAGGATGATACCATTGCATAGGGAATTATTTTATCCCTATTTTCCTCCCTCATTGCTGTGACAAGTGCTGGAGTCCCTCCAGACTGTCAGTGGGCTACAGCATGGGACCCTCTTTCCAAATCTCTTTTCTGCTTTATTTCTTAGTGTCATGTTTTGTTTCCATGGAAACTCCCCAACCTAACTCGAATGATAAGACTGTCAGGTACATGAACAATGCTGTCATTAAAGAGCATCCTCAGGTCTGGATGTTTGCTCCTCATGTGTCCTACCAGGCAGAGAGTGTGGTGTCAGGAGAGGCTATGTGACCACCAAAACTTGACGTGAGCCTGAAGGCTTTGGAAGAGCTGATGAAGACAGCTTTTGCATCTCTGGAGAGGAGTTTCCTCTGGCTGGTGTTCCCCAAAGTCATTGTGCCCATAGCAATTACATTCATAGGAAAGGAGGAATATTTTGCCATTTTTAAAAGAATGAGCTTGGGTTATGTGTAAAAGCCTGTCTGCAAAGTTTGCATTGAAAAGAACAGATTTGTAACAGTAGTAAAGGAGGTTGAACAGAAAATATGTTGTTTCCAGGAAAAATGGATTAACCACAAAATGTACCCTGGAGTGAAGTGTTAACTTCTATCACTGAGCATGGAAATATATGAGGCAATTTTTGCGTGCTATGGTGAGTGGTTGATTAGCATCAATATTTCCCATCCTGCTTGCACCCTGGAATCTGCTCATGGCAATATCTTCCTCCCTTCAACCCCATCCCTACTGTTTTCATTGAAGAACATCAGTAGTGGAGAAAAAAGTACTGTACCTGAAAGAATAGTTTCCCCTTTCCTCTCTTTGTGAAGCTTTTCAGATACTGTTATGTTGGTAACCACGTTCTGTAAGTGCCACATTAGCAGGACAAAACCACAGTGAGCAAGAGAATTTGCAACCCTTCAAGGAAGAACCATTAAACTGTGAGATAAAATGTGGCTCTGCATCTCTAAAAATAATATATTTGCATCTCTATAAGGACTTCAATTTTGGTAGCTAGGAATAGTCTAGGCATCTTCATTGTAATTATTAAGAATTACTAGCTTGCACAATTACTGCTTTGAGAGAGATGTGAATGTACATGGTATTTTAGAGGACATGGAGAAGTGAAGAATTTATTGCTATTTAAAAAACTGAAGTTTACTTGCTTGCTGGCAAACAGTGTAGGAATTCAAGAATTGCCAAGGCAGAGAAGGCTTCAGGTTCATCTTGTTTGGTGCCTCTGCTCTGACAGATGCTAAGACGTTCAGAGAAAGGGAGGAGCCTCATCTCGGGAGAGGCGAGAGAATTTCTTCAGCTATTGAAAACCAGGAGGTGAAAGAGGGAGAGCAGCCTAGAAGGTAGGAACAGCAGGAGTTTCTGCAGTGTGGAGTGGGGTGGACAGGCCGTGGATTTTCTGCTTGTTTGCTTATATGAGGTGAGAATAGTAACCTTCTCTGGAACTATTGCAAAATGCCCACAATTCTGCATCTTAAGACTGGTTTCATGTACCAAGGAAAATTATTTTCCATTTTAATTCTGTAAAACTCTATGTGTGTTGCTGCTTTGTAATGGGATGGAATCTTTCCGTTCAGCAGCGTAGATCAGCTCTGTTCTGCACCTTCTCCGTAGTGCAGGTTTTTGTGTTGGCTTTTTGTTTTCCATTAGCTTATTTCATTGATTAAAATAGATAAGATGTATTTTTTGCATGAACACTGCCAGAACTGAAACCCTTCCATAGGGCCTGTACTAACAGGTGCAGATACTCCTTGTGAACACGTAGGTGTCAACTCACTGTTCCATGCTTCTTTCATGCGTTCAGTCTTGGTGCAGACTACCATTTGGCTGTCATTTTGACATCCATAAGTATTTCCTGCTGCAGAACGCTGTTGGAACAAGCTCCTAACATGCTTGTCTTATGGGCCTTGAAAAGCCCCATTTTTCACAGCATATTTTCTTTTGAAGTCTGATTCAAAGCCCATCGTAATTGGTGTAGTCTCCTATGCATTCTAATGCAGCCAAATCAATGGTCATGCATTTAGGAACAAAGAAAATTGCTTGCATGTGCAGGGTGGGAGGATTCAATCTTAGAGTTCCATGATGTTGAAGGGACTTGGATGTCAGGCTGAAAGCCAGCCACATGTGAGCTTCAGCTTTGTGTGACTGAACGTGGCCCTTGGCTGTACCTGTGGGGGGGAGGATTGTTGTTCCCGTACACCCTGCTGATGACACAACTGCTCAGACGTTCAGCCCCTCTCTGATGTTAGCACGTTTTAAAACAGGATTATAGGAATTTGTAAAGGTTCAGGAAAGTTCTGCAAAAATGGCTGGGTGTCTGTAAAACATTCGTTTTTAATGAGAGGCTCAGTCTAGTTAAAATAAGGTTAAGAGGATACTTATCGGAACTGTATAAATACTGCGGCAGGAGATTTATGGTTGCAGGAGGCTTTTTAAACTAATAGGCAAAAGTGGAACTGTATAAATCAGTGGATGGAAGCTAAAATCAAGCTAATACATGTTGGAAGTGGCATAACCCTAAAAAATCTTACCTAAGAACAGAGTGGGTCTTTATCACTAGAAGTCCTTAGGAATATATCCATTTTGAAGGGCAGCACATTACTGACTTCCAGGGTAGCTGCAGGAGACTCTCATTAAATATTTCTGGGTTATATTATGTGTAAGACCACATTAAATATTTAGACTCCCTGCTCTTGGCCTTAGTGCTTAAAGCCTAAGCACTTGGCAGCCACTGGTGTGAAGGAGCTTTGGAGAAAATTCAAAGTTTAGATTGAATATTAGCAAAAATCTCTTCCCGGAAAGGATTGTCAAGCACTCGAACAGGCTGTCCAGGGAAGTGGTGGAGTCACCATCTCTGGAGCTGCTTAAATAGGGCACCTGGAGACATGGTTTAGTGGTGGGCTTGACAGTGTTAGATTTACAGTTGGGCTCAATGATCGTAGAGGACTCATCACACTGTTAGGTGCTAATTTACATGAACATCCAGACTCTGTTGGCCAGATTGCTCCAGGATCCAATGATCCAATGATTTTAAAAGAAGTTTCATTTTCTTTGCTGGTTTATTATTTTTGTTAATGTCTATTACTTTAAAATTGATATTTCTTAGCGTATATTTTTGCTGGAGCAGCTTTTAGATGTAATGTTTCTAACTATATATAAAATTATCTTGCTGATGCTTATGAATGTTTTCTCCCAAGAGCAAAATCTTTAGCTAAATATTCTGGAGAAGTAATAAAACTGTCTTTAAAAAAAACCCCTTTGAAATGTACATATTAAGTAAGTGAAGAAAGGAAGAATCAATAAAGAATTTTTTTTCTTTCCCAGCTTTAGACTGTAGGGGTCTTAAATGTTGCTCACATTCTACAATAGGTAGAAAATTATCAGAAAGAGTTTCTTTTTCCCAGAATTTCCTTTAAACAACTGTCATCAGATTTACAGGTCACTGTGTATGTTGCAAATAGGATTTTATACTAAGACCACAGTTCTGATATTACAGCTACTTTTTTTTTCTTTAATAGAACATTTATTATGGTAAGACTGAATAAATGTCCTAGGCATCAATGCCCTTTGAGAAGCACTCTCCATTTCTGAGTTCTGTCAATACCTTGCTCAGCTGAAAACATCATCCATGTGAGGGTCTCATCCCAGCTCCTCACAGACAGATTGTCACCCATGACCATGTGGCATCACTTTGTGTCCTCCATCTTTCTTAACTGCTTGTAAATTATATGCTTTGGAAAGCAGAAAGCGATTTTGATTTTGAAATAAAAATGTTTACAAGGCAGACTTGCCTTGGGAAGCTGTAAACTGAATTCTTGCTCTGAAGATTTTTAAATTCACTAAAAAACTTAAGCTTCAGTAGAAGCAAAGGATGTGGGACAGTTCAGTGGCATCGCAAAATCCAAATGGATGATGTTTTAGTGCCAAACGGAATTGTACTTCTAGAAAATAATATTAACAGTGGTATTTTACCCTGCTCAGTCTGCTTCAAAATGTTTCACTTGCCTTAATAAACCTTAGGGATGCCCTTGTATGGCTGATGCTTTTAGTATTTCAGACCAATGCTTTTAATGATAGTAACATGTCTGTCAAAGTACAGCATATGGGTAATATAGGAGTAAGAATAATATAAATTTAACTGAACTGGCTTAATGTGCCCACTCCTGCTGGGAGAGAAGAAAAACCCCAAGCCAAGAATGAGAAGGAATGGAGAAGCAAAGAAGCTCCTTAGTAACAAAAACACAGTGTGCAATCAGCCACACCAATCTTTATAGAGAAACTGCCCCAGTGATGCTTCCAGAGAATGAAGACAAAAAGGTAAGTGGGAATAGGGCACCCTGTGCATTTAAAAGAATATGACAAGCAGAGTTAAATGTGAAGAGGTGATGATGAAGTTGTGCACTGTGTGATGTAGAGCTGAAATACAGCCTTGGGTTTATCTGGGGTGTCCCTGCAGCCTGAGCAGCAGAGCCCCTGAGAGCCTCCAAGGTGCCCTGATGAGGATGTGCTGCCTGAGGGAAGGAACCAGTGAATAGAGCCTGTTGCACTTTCATTAGAGGTGTTTAGTTGTCTCCCTTGAGTTATTTTCCCTCAGTTTCCATCTTTAAACCTTTCGCTGTGTTTGCATAAAACCTGCTCTTCCCTTGGCAAATGTTTGTTCCTTGGTTTGCCTTGACTTGTTTCGTGGTGGTTATCACTCCTGCTACTCTTTCTCAAGTGTTTGTTGCAGGTTCACTTCAGGGATTGTGTATTTGGGAATTCCTTTGAGGCTGAAGACCTCTTTCTAATCTTTCCCTGCACTTAATGTGCTAAAATCTTGGGAGCTGTTTTTCTCCTCTGATTTCAGTAGTGAATCTTTTGCAAAAATCATCAGCCATTTATCCAACTGTGTTTAAAATCTGACTTTTCCAAGATTATTATAACTTAAGATTTGAAGCATCTAAAATACATGTTTTTGGAGGCTTTTTTTCTTCACAAAATTGTACTTTTTTCTACTTTACAAAGCTGTCACAACCTTCTGGGAAGGTAAGGTTTGTGTGCCTGGAATTGATAATATGTGATTCCTAGCAAATTTCAGCTCCACTTCAAACAGAAATCCCTTTGATTTGAGGTGCCTCTGTAGGGCTGTATGGTGCTTCATCCCTAGGGTTATCTGTATTGCAGACAGTATGCAAACATTTATTTAGTTTAGTGCTAACACATGTATATTTTCATTTTGCTGAAGTTTTTGTTCACATTTTATAGCCAAAGCATCTGTCTGAAGTCTTTGCTGCAGGAGAGAGCAGTGTAATCGTTTGTGCAACATTCTTCCATTGTATGCTCTGTTCTTAGAATCCACAGCTTTCATTTGTCCTTCATGTTCTGTTTTTACCAAAGTATGAGGCATTTCTTAGCCTGAAAACTTTGTGCAGCTGCTGTTTTGTCCAAGGAACTGTAACAACAAGTGTATTTCTACTGCCAAAAATGAGAACATCTTCCTACCGTAAGTCACTAATACAGTTTGCCTTGTTCCTGGAAGTACATAATGCAGCAGTTGGAGTCATCACTTCAGGCTCAAATTTGCTGTGCTGAGTGTACTCTGACTTCAGGCAGTGTATTTTGCAACTGAGGAAGAAAAAGCTTCTTGATTATGAATGTTAATAATTAAAGATACCACTGTATTGAAAGCCTTTTTCTTAGAAAGAAAAGTTTTTCAAGTGACTAATAGAGTGTGCGTGGCATTATTATCATCATACTGTGTGTGATACTTTTGGCTTGTGGGTTTCTAATTTTTTTGAAGAACATGAGAGCCAATGTTCAAATGACCACTTCCTATAACTAGAAATAAAATACGTCTCAAGAGAGCTGTCCTAGACAGTACATTCTGGGCCTTAATCTGGAGTCCTTGCAAAGCGAAGAAAAATGTGATTTCCCGAATTGCTACTGTTTTGCTGGTATTCTAGTTTTATTCTCATTGATATGTTCTTTAACTGATAATCTCTCAAATGATTCCTTATATTGATTTGAACAAATCACTGCTGTTGTGGAACTTAATTGCTGTACAATCGATGTGTAATACTGCTGCTTGTTTTTTTGTTTCTTCCTTTAATAACATAAACCCCAACTCCTTGTGAGCAGCTGAGTTTCTGGCTGTTCCCTGCTGGCAGGGCTGGGGCAAAGGGGGTGCAGTGGCCACCCCAAGAGCTGGGCAGTGGCTCCCTGACTCTGCTGCACTCAGCAGGGCTGAGGCATTTGCAAAAACTTGGCAAGGACGCAGGATAACGGAAATAATTTCTGAGGTTTTCAGTCTATTTATAACTAGGGAAAAAAAGTACTTTTTAAAGGCAAAAATTGCATGAAATGTCTCCTGTCAAAATCTCACTCATCAATGTCAGATCCTCATGACATTGACAAAATAGCTATTTCTGCATGGAAAATGTGACAAAACTGGGTTTTGAATTCGTTGCTGACTTTGTGTTCGCTGCTTGCCTTGGAATCAGCTTATTTCTCTGGGAAGGTGTTAATTTTAAGCTAGGAACTCTAAAAATGGGTGACTCTTCTGCTCAAGGTAATCTTGATGTTGATTTTTTATTAAAACTGTAGTCTGCTCTTTATGAAATACATATCACTGGAGCTGAGAGAATTGTGCACAGCAAATTGTACAGCCAGGTATCAAAGCAGTACATTTATGGCCTAATCCATAACTCTGAGCTGGAGCCCTTGAAGATGTTTTTGCCCCATCAATGCAGCAGAATTGTGGAGCTGTTTCCACATGCTCTTTGTGAGGAGAAAGGCTGTCAGTGTGTTATGATATTGTTGGCCAACACATGATATGCCTGTACTTAATAGACTTTTTTCAAGTCTCATGAAAATTTTCATTTGTCTTGCTCAAGGGTAGGTGAGAATAAGTGTGAAGGACAGTGGCAACTAAGTGTGTATGAATGTTCTGTGGATGTGGTCCCACTCTGCATTGACATTAACATAAAAAGTAAAAAATGCAGCTGATAGTCCTAACACACAGTAAATTACAGGCAGGTATAGGTTTCTGAGTCCAACTGCTTTTGCATTTGTTTTCATATCCTTAGGATACATCTCTACAGCAGATCAAAAATGTTTAGGAGTTAATGGTCCTTCATCTGAAAGATCATTTCCTTTTTAACCATGTGCCAAAAGCCACCCATTTAGGATGCAACATCTTCAGCTTCTGTTGCAGAAGTCACTAAATTGAGGGGTCCAGGCCCAATTTCTTGTTGAAAAAAGTATCTCAGGACTTGCATAATTTTCTACTCTGCTTCCCTCCCAGGCTCACTGGATTCAGCTGCTTCTGGATAATGTTCCTCCCAGGAGAGGCAGGACCTGCCAGGAAACTCTTTGGAGGCTCTCCCATGCTCGTCCTGAGGCTGACTTTTATCCTTCCTTTGCAGATGCCTGTCCTTCTTGCTTGTCTCTCAGGTCCTATTCAGAAGCCAGATTTATTTGCATATGTGTTTGGGTTTTTTTCAATACGGTCATTGTTTTCTGTATTAGTGGTATTCTGGGTTTCTGTTTTATATTCTCACTTTCTTGGCAGCAAGCCCCTCCTTTTGGAGAAATAAGTGCTTCATTAATATTTGTCATGTGTATTGAGCAGGCTGGGAGGTGAGAAAGGTGGCTGAACATTCCCCCTTCTCCCCAGTAAATGTGCTGGTGTAGGCTCTGCAGACTCGGTGCTGTGGGCTGATGTATGGCTCTGACTGGGAACGTAGGTATGGCCTTGGACCACCAAAGCCCACCAAGGATCACACTCTCAGTGTAGGGGTTATAATTTTAAAAGCTGTGACCCTGAACATATTGACTGAGCACTGTGAAAGCCAGTGAAGTTAAGTTTTGGTGACAGCGTTGCCAAGATGGCTTGTCTTGCCCTTCAGTGTGTGAGCAGAGTAGGATGGAGTGGGAAGGTGGTGGAGGATCATTGAAAAGGCTGCTGCTAGCATGGCATTAGAGAAGGAGGTACATGGAAATTAATTCCTGGAGAGTAGGTTTGAAAAGCGTCTTGAATCCTCCTGGGCTTGACTGGGAGCTGGTGATATTCAAGTGTACGACTGAGAGGTTCAAATGAAGGTTTGTCCCTTACACAGCCACGCTGTTACTCGGATATCTGTGTTTTGTGGCTGTCAGTGGGAAGAAGCAAAGCGAGCAGATGATGCTGAATTATACAGGCAGGAATGCATAATCATATTTTTCATTCATGGCGGAGGTGGACGAAATGTCTGTAGAGATATATTTGAAGTCCTCTTTAAATATTTTTAATAAAATCATGACTTGTTGGTTTCAAAGCAATCAGTTCTTCAATCTACTTGATTGTATGTGGAAACCAGGGCATTTTCAACATAAAAGACTGCACGCAAGTTTTGCATCTCCAAGATTTGTTGTAAGTAGCATAAAAATCACCAGGTGTCTTAGTATGGGAATTAAGATACAATCCTTCTTCCTGCATGTTATCCACTCCATTTTGATTAATTTCTTTTATATAAGGAAATCCAATCTGCCACAGAACACTGAATCCCAGTAGTAATAAGTCTGGTACACATATGTACATCTATCATCACTCAACCTATAAGATTTTTTTTATGCTGCAATAAAAGCAACTTTAAAAAAGAGGAAAAGCCAAATCCTGTAATCCTTCGTTTGATTTGAAGTGAAATTCTTCCATGCTCTCTGTGTGAGAGAGAGAGACAGCTGCTCCACAACAGCACTAGAGCTTCGTGTGCTTCAGAGGAGGAAGCTCAGAGTAAATATTTGTAGCTGTCAGTGGAAACCTGTTGGTGTGCAAACATTTGATGCTGGGGCCTTCCCTGCTTGTTTTGAGACTTTTTGGGCTGTTTGGATCCCATCTGCCTGGCTCAGAAATTCCCTGAGAACAATATAAGCTAATCTCCCATTTTTGAGGTCCATATTACCTTTTTTTACTGATCCAACTGCTTTATACATCTTCCTTCCTAGTTGTGGTCCTTGACTCCCTTTGCAGGCTGCAAATGCAGACTCTGTCATCTTTTTCTTAGCAAACAGAATGGCTTGACTGGAAGGTGGAACTCCCATATAAAAGACAGGTATGAGAAGACAGGTGACCCTGTGAGTGCCTTTTGCATGTATCTACTGTATCACAGTGCTTTCATACTCACCCTCTCACATGGCACTCCAAACTAGGAGAACTGTACCTATCTGGATGGATTGTATGTCAGATATTTTTAAAAGATAAATTACTTCTTGTCCATTCTGTACAGTGGATATTCCATTTGTGTGCATCATTTTTTACTGTTTTGCCTCAGTTTATTTATCCCAGGTGGTAGGTCTGATGCTGGCTATAGCTCATATGGAACTTTTCTGTGATTATTAAAAAGAGGGAGTTCTTTGTATTTGTTACAAATGGAATACATTATTTCCATAACTATTTTAAGGGATAATTGTTCTTATATTTTGGTGCTATCACTTTTGATAACTTTATAGTGTAAAGCTGTCCTCTAATTAGGAGATAGCATGGTAACTCAGTTGCCTCACAGAAGGGATGCTGATTTTTGAAATATGCTTCATCCCTCAGTCCCAAAACTAATTTGGTACAAGCAAGGCTCCAAAATATCTTCTTGGAATGCTGTGGACTTGAACCTATAGAAACTAATCTTTTATGACTGATAGAGCAATAAAAAACACAGCTAAACACCCCTAATTGAAGTCATCTTCATGACAGAGTGGTAAAACTTGCTAGGACTTCTCCCACTGATGACTATATTTATCTGGGTGTGCCAGTGCTGGGCACGGAAGTGCTGGCTGGCTGTGTGTACTGAGGAGTTGAGCTCTAAACTCTGTGAAGTTTCATCCACTGTGGTATTTGGTTATCCATTAAAAAAATCAAATTTTAACTAGTCTACATTTGAACTGATTTTTGGCTGGAGTGATGTTTTTAAGGAGGGGAGTAATTATTTCCACTATATATCAGTGCAGTTTATCTGTTGCTGTTTCCATTTAAACCCTAACCTTTTCACTACAAAAATGTTTAGATGTCTAAGAACGTTTCCATTTCTCTGGCACCAAAATCCTCCCTTTATTTTCTCATATTTACAGAAGAAAAACATTTATAGATCCTCCTGCAAGATGAGTGCTATGATAATGTCTGTGTGAAAATTTGTGTTTGGAGTTCTTTGTGATGACCAGTTTAAAAATGAAGCTTTGATAAATTATTTAAGCCTTTTAAAAATTAGTGTGTAATAAATACTGGCATATTTGTGTATGAGGTTCATTCTCTTACCTGAGGTTAAGCTAGAAAAGGATATAAACCTTGAACCAGAGTACAACTGATGCATTCATAATATCCACTTTAAGTGCTTGCTCAAATTTGTTCAAGCTATTGTGCAAAATATGTTCATCTCCCATAAATTTTGCTCTCAGTTGGAGCAGCAGCATTACAAAAGCTTGTAGACCCATTGGCTTAATACTACCAGGGTAAAATGAACATTTAACAATCAACTTATGAGGCTAAAAAGGGTCCACTCTCTCTTTTTGGACAATTTCTTGGAGTATTGAGGGCTATAATGTTCTCTCTTCGAGGCAGGAATCCCTGTTTTTGAAAATGTCAGCATTGAGAGAATTTGGTGCTCGTTTGGGACTTGATTTCAGCAACTGGTTATCAAATTTGTGTGGGAGGGGATTCCATGAGGCTGGAGGTGCATGTTTAAATCTGTGTCCTTGTCAGTGCTTGAGCAATCAAATGGATTTTGGACAAAAAATGGGAATGAGGAAATGAACATGGGCACGTGGAAGGACAGGGCAGGGAGAGCTACAGCATATGTGCAAAACCGGGTATCTATAAAATCTGCATTTCCAGTTTTGGGTAGCCAGTGAGTCTGCATAGCTTCAGAACAAGCTGGGCATGAGAAAGATGAGCCCAGGAGCACTGAGGAGTCAAGGAATGGAGCACAGCCCTGCCTCGGGCTTTGTCCCAGGATGGCTCCAACAGCTGGCATTGTCCCACAGCCAGCAGATTTGGGACTGAGCAACTGGGAGCAACAGACTCCAAACATGGTAAACCCAAGACTGAGGAATGAGGGACTGCTGATTCCAGTTAACTTATGTAACTCAAAGGCTTCATGCTCAGCATATCACGTTGAATGTTTTGCCTTTTTAAATGTCTGTGGAGTAACTGGGCAAATAGCTGTGTGCCATTCTTCGTGTACTCTTCTACCATGATTTATTTTGTTCTGTTAGTCCTTGTACTTTTTCTGAAAATACCAAACAATCTGGGGTTGCAGTGTTTTGAATGGTTTCTACTCCTTGAATGGCAGCATCCCAACCAGCCAGAAAGAACAGTAACAATCTGTATGCATTTTGCTTTATTATTTTTCAGATCATTACCTTATTAAATTCCTTGGTGACAAGTGTCCTCTTCTTGATATTAACATAAATTAGTAGAATAATAAAAGGAAAAAAAACCAACTTGGAACATCTACTATCTATTTTAAAATTGTATTTTATTCCTCCTTTCTTTCCTAAGGGCTTTCTTTCTCTTCCATCACTGTAATACATTGAAGAATCCAATGAACATAAACACTGCATCCAGTACTGCACTGGATACATCTTGGTCATAGAAATACCTTTTTTTTTTAGGCAGAAAACAGAACAGCAAGCCACATGCTTCTGTGAGGTATTAAATTCTTAGAACAATTTATCTTTTCTCTGTCTGAAATACGTCGCCTTCTGTGGCGTGTTGGGGAATCTCTTGCCACCTCGTTCTGCAAAAAGAACTTGGGGAATAAAGTTAGCAGTTTATCAAATACTGATTTTTAGTTGCTTATGCCTTTTTTTTCTGGACTGCTACAAAAGTGCCTCGTTTTGCTTACAAGAGATCCACGGTACATTCTGGGGAAATTCTGTCAAGTTAAAGTGATGGTGAGGTCTATGACTGTGCATGCCAAATGATGTTTGCTGAGGAGCTGATGAGATCTTTGAAGTGGTGAAATAACTATTAAGCTTTTTCTTTTTGATTGCTAATGAGGGATATATTGACATGACCTATAACTTATTAGCATTTTGTTCTGTTGTTGTGCATCTTGTTTACTAGACAAATTATTTTTGCTTCAGATTGCTCCGAAGTGAGAACTGTCTTATACTTAATTAAACTGATTTTGTCCTTGTCTCCGCTTTTTGTGTTCAACTGAAAAATAGAACAGCTGAAATATACTGGTCAGATATTCTTTCAGAGCTGAAAACATCTTTACTTTGTCTGAACACAAGTTTTGTAAAATCACTTAGGACTTCTTCAGGGAAACATAATAAGTGTTTGCTTTCAATTTGTCCTCTTTTCTCCGTCACCTGTTTGTGAGGGATAATGTCAGCACAGAAAGAGTTTGTATATTGATTTATTTTCTTTGTAAGAAAATGCTTTGGATTTTTTTTTTTTTGGAAGAGCAGTTTATTTTTTCCCTAAAGCTTCTGGCCTGTCTACTTCCATACAGACTTTAAAATTCTGAGGTTATTATTCTTCCTTCCTTTGCTGGTAAGTTTTCTTTTGATGTTTCTCATGTATACATATATAGATAGATAGATGGTGACTGTGCCCAATCAAGCTTCAGACCCTGGGTAAGAGCAGCCTGTCAGGTGCTGCCAGTGAATGTGGGATCTCCACTTCACCAGGGGCAATGTGGGATGCAGTGATTCTGCATGTGAGGATTTCCTCACTGCATCTTGAGATTATTTACTGAAACAGGAGTTATGCATAGATGTAATAGTATCAGTAGCTTCATCTGAACAGGTTGTAGCAACCAAATATGCCTGTGGCATCCACATTTAAAATCAGCTTGCTCGTCATTGCAGTCATAACAGCTCTGTAGCAGCCCTGCAGCTCTTTTGAGAAAGAGGGAAGATAATCTGTCCGTGTCTGGAGTAGTGTGAGTGTTCCTGTGGTACACTTGAAGCTGGATCACTAAGAATCAATTTATCCGGTAGAATAAATACCTTCAGTGCTTCATGGAGAATACCCTAGGCTCCTCTCCACAGGTTATTAAAAATAAAATGAAAGGTGGGAAAATCTATTAATGCAGCATCTTGTTTTTGTGAAGGCAAGGAAATTCTTTAGAGGGACCTTTTGGATTGATCCCGTGTTGATGTGGCAGCCTTGCAGAAGACCTGGTTAAATGCAAATAAAAGGGGTAATTGCCAAGAGACTTAAATACTGAGAGACTGATATTATGGGCATGTAGTTTTTTGTGTGGCAGTTGATATACTCCCATAAAACTTCAGTGTTTCCTCCCCTCTTACCAGCAAAAATCCAATAACAGTATGTTTTCAGTATTGGGACTGGAGGGTTGACCCTGGCTGGGGCCAGGTGTCCACCAAAGCTGCTTTGTCACTCCCCTCCTCTGATGCCCAGGGGAGAGAAAATGTAACAAAAGGCTCCTCGTGGGTCAAGATAAGGACAGGGAAATCACTCAGCAATTACTGTCAAGGGCAAAACACTCATCTTGGGGAAATTAGTTTGATTTATTACCAGTCAAATCACATGAGGGTAATGAGAAATAAAAGCAAATGTTAAAACACCTTCCCCCCCATCCCTCCCTTCTTCATGGACTTTGCTTCACTCTGGTTTTCTCTCCCTCCTCTCCTCCAGCAGCACACGGTGACAGGGAATGGGGGCTGTGGTCTGTCAATCACATCTTGCTTCTGTTGCTCCTTCATCCTCAGGGGGAGGACTCCTCACACTCTTCCCCTGCTCCTTCATGGGGTTTCTCCCACAGGAGACAGCCCTCCATGAACTTCTGACGTGAGTCCTTCCCACAGACTGGAGTCATTTTGGAACAGGCTGCTCCAGTGTGGGTTCCCTGTGGGGTCACAAGTCCTGCCAGCAAACCTGCTCCAGCGTGGGCTCCTGGGCTCCTCCCTCCATGGGCCCACAGGTCCTGCCAGGAACCTGCTACAGTGTGGGCTTCCCACAGGGTCACGACCTCCTTTGGGCATCCACCTGCTCTGGTGTGGGATCCTCCATGGGCTGCAGGTGGATCTTTGCTCCACTGTGGACTTCCATGGGCTGCACTCCTCTCTTTTCATTCCACTTGCTCCTGAGAAGTAACTTCTTCCTCATTTCTTAGATACATTATCCCAGGCGTGCTTCCAGTGTTGCTGATGTACTTGGCCTTGGTCTGTTGGCATTGGCTTTGTTGGACATGGGGGAAGCTTCTGGCAGCTTCTCAGAGAAGCTGCATTTATGGTCCCTTCCCCTGCCCCCCAAACCTGACCACACAAAACCAATACATTCCACCCCTACTAAGTTTGATGCTAATTTATAGGAATAATGCACATTTTCTGATACAAGACCCTTGCTTATTCCTTAAACATCTTCTCCTAAAGATATCTGGAGTAAGTTCTACAGCAGTTTTTGAATATACTCATGCCTGGAATGATGGGAAGAGGATTCCCCTGGTGTTGCTTGTATTTAGTAGAATTGTTCACCTCTGAATGCTTTGTCAGCAGGCAATTGCCTTTCCTTAATTTAGGGAGGTGATTGAGCTGTGCCTGATCCTGAGGTTTCCATTAGAACAAAGGGACTGCTGCTGGAGTGGTGCAAATGTGTTCATTTGCACTCTGTGCATGTACAAATGAGAATGCACAGCCAGCATTCCCAGGGGCAGGCAAATAATCCAGCCCTGATTCATCGTCTGCAAATAGGAGAATTCCCAGTTTGGTTTATTCTAAGGAAGATACATGAAAATAGTCCAGATATCCCCCCAGATACATCGTTACTGCCTCATCATAAGATTATTGTCTGTTTATGGAACTTCTAGAGAAAATATTACCGCAAAATAGAAATTTCCAATATGATATTGGCTTCTATGTACCTGCAAAAATAAATAATTTTAATTTATTGTAACCCTAACTTCTGTTTTCTAGGGGAAGTTATATGTAAGGTAGATCAATTCCTGTGCAATACAAATTTTCTTTCCTTCTCACTGAGCATGTTACGTATTTAGCAATTTACCAGTTTTTCATAACAATGAACACATTGTATAGTATGAATAATTTTGCTGCCATTGTATTAAGTTTTAATAATACTTTAAAATGAACATTTTTTTTTAATGACATATGTAATTTCAGTGTTCCATAAAAACAGTCAGGAGAACAGAACAAATTAATAGTGCTTACCAATAATGGATCTTGTCAAAATTAATTTTAAAATAACAATGATCATAGTAATTAGCTGCAATGAGTTTCTTGTGTCAAGTGCTCTCATTGCAATTTACATTTGATAGGAACGATGATTGTTCATCTGAACCTGTCCTGTGATCTTGACTAAATTTCAGCTTTATTTACCCAAATAAACATGAATGTAAGTCCACAAAAACAGTGGATAAACCTTATAAAGTACAATAGCTGCAATGCTTGTATAACTAAACCCACAAGAATATTTTTAAAAATCAAGTCTCATTCCACGAGCAAAAGGCTGAGATTTACACTTTATTGATTATTAAGCTCAGCTGAGATTTTTACATTGATTCTCAAACTCGCTTGGTTTGCCAAGAGTGTGATTTATGAATGCAGTCTGTGGAAACCCAAAGTGTACATCCTCTCACTGTGATTGCTGCAGACACTGTGCTGGGCTCTGCCAAGGAAATGCAGGTAATGCAGGATGTGGATGTGCAGTGGTGAACATTATCTCTGATAACTCCTTGATCTCTCAAGGCTCAGGGACTTGTAAATTGGTCTTTTGGATATCTTCTCCGAGTTCTGTAGCATCCTTTTTTTCTTTTTTAATTAGTTGCCTCTAATAAGCAAATGCCAGAATCAAACTTGTGTTCCCTAAATCATACAGTCCCCACATTTTTTACACAAAGGACACTTGAGAGGGAGGAGAAGTGACTGATATCCAGCCCACCTTAAAGGGAGCCGTGCTCTGTGGCACTGCAGGTCCAATGTTGTCATTTTGGTATCCTCCCTGGCTCAGGGGCTTGCTCATGTTTCCTCCTCCTGAAAGGGTACAGCACTGAAAGCTCAAGGGAAATTCCTGCTTCCCAGGAAATTCTCTTTTGCCAATCAAGCAATGCTTTGCTCTTTGTGTTTCCTGTAGAAGAAAAGGTGTTTAAATCTCATACTTCATACAGCAACCTGTTAGTAGTAAATAAACTCACAGCATTTTGCATGTACCATGTATTTTACTGTAAGTGGTAAGGATACTTCTCTACTGGCCCTGAAAGGGAAAAGCCTCTTGAAGTAGCAAACAGAGTAATTCTGAGGGGAACAAACCTGAATGCTGCCCCACAATATCCAACATCCTGGGGCATCTCACAGGATTGAGGGTCGTGTCTCCAGAGCATGCACAGCAAACCTGGAGAGTATCAAGCACAACTGTGTTATTGAATATTGGATATTTTTCATAACAGAGAGTAACCTGGATTGTAATTTTTATGTGTTAAGCAGGTGCTGTTGCCACCCAGTGACTGGGCCCAGAGCTCTGTTACTCATGGGTACCATGGGGACCTCCCTTCTGGGGACTGGTGTGTAGGGAGGAGGATGTGATGGGAAGCTGGAGGTAGATACTGAATAAGCACCTGCTGAGACATTCATTGTTATTAATTAGTTGTTGCAATTTGCTGCAAATTAAAAATTTCCTCATATAATAAGGAACTAAATTCTTAGTATGCTCAAGACAGTGAGGACAAGCAAACTGTATCACCTTCCAGAAATGCAGATATTTGTTCACGTGCCAGACCCTAAGATATTTTAAACTGAATGTATTATGTCTCACAAACTTCTGGAGAAGTAATTTAACCACATCATCTATTTCATAAAGCTGGTGTTTAAACTTTAAATCACTGTTTTCAGGAGTTGTTTGTTTGGCCTTATAAATTCAAATACGTCTGAAACTTGTCACGCAAAATTCAAGTCAGAAAGCAATTCTCTGCAGTGAAGTCTCAAGAAAAAAAAAAAGGTAATTTTCTTGTGAGATGTTTACTATGAAGAAAACAGCTTGTTGCTATAGAATCAAAAATAAGTTTTTCAGATTTCATTTTTGAATGTCTTTAGCTATTGCACTTAAAACTGTGGAATGAATTATATTTGAGATTGGAATATGCTGCAGGAGCAATGAATCTAAACTACCACTTTTAGAAATTAATAGGTAGTGTATTAATCATAGAATCATAGAATCAACTGGGTTGGAAAAGACCTCTGAGATTGTCAAGTCCAACCCTTGATCCAACCCCGCCGTGGTTACCAGACCATGGCACTGATGCCACATCCAGTCTCATCTTAAAAACCTCCAGGGACAGTGAATCCACCCCCTCCCTGGGCAGCCCATTCCAGTGTCTGATCACTCTCTGTGTAAAAAATGTCTTCCTAAAGCACATATCAGGTCAATCTTTCGCCGTCTGTCGTAGGGACAGATGCACTTTACCTCTCCCTGAATGACACGGTCGTTCCACTGTACTGTGTGACACCCAGCAGGAAAATGAGCTAGACTTGGTACATCCTGGCTGGAGGCCTGGAGTGAAAAATGAGGCTTTGAGAAAGGCTCATTTGGAGGGTGATGGAACCTCGAGGGGTTGGTGCCAAGCTGGCTCTGGCTGTGGACTCACCTGAACTGCTGGTTCAGGGGAAGCAGCAAAGGCCCTGGCACTGAGGTAGCACACGCTGCAGGTAGAGCTGTTCCTTCTAGAAGACACCAAGACCTGAGAACCTGGCACTGGGTAGTTATTACAGCTTTTGTAATATTCTCTGCTGGTATTAACCAAGCTATTATTTAAACCCTGATAGTAATATGCTAATATGAGTACTCTTGCTAAATTCTAGTCTGCTTAATTATATTCTGCTTAGCTACCTTCCCATTGATACCATTTTATTCTGCATTTCTTACACTATTTTGTTGTATTGCATAAGATCTTATAGCATACACTGAGTATTCAACCTGTCTTGAGAAATATCATCTGGCTGGCAGGTGAGACAGATCGGGATTCTTCTCCTGTAAGGAGCTGCTGGACAGAAACATAAGGTTTTGTTTTATGAAAAGTCCTGGAAATTTACGACAAAGCAACATTTTACCTCCTCTGATGCTCTGAAAATTCATTGCAGCAGATGGCCCCATGCTCAGTGATTTCTACTGTTAACCTTGATGGTGTTTACTTATATAATCTTTAATACCTAAAGGAAACAAAAATCCAGGTCTTTCTGTTCTGACATAAGATGCAGAAGAATGAGTGAAGCATACTGGTAAATGAGTTACTGGTGTGCCTGATGACCTGAAAAGCATCATTGCTTACATCTTGAAAATAGAAATCACAGTAAGAAAATAAATGAATACTTGAGGAAATACTAAGAAAGGAGCTGTCTTAGTGATCAATGAATGCTGCCAGAGCTCTTCAGAAGTTTATCAAAAGCATCCTAAAGAAAATTCTTTTATAAGAATCCTTTATGTCTACTTCATAATAAATCAGCAAGTGGTTCATGAAACAAATAAGTCTGTCTACAATAGACTAATTTGTCTAGCCCAGTATTTTTTGAAAAGGTGTGAGTTGCCTGATGTAGGGGTTAGATGTGTGGAACAGCATCCATTTAGCCCTGTCTTTGGATTTGCAGGTGCTCTTCCCACTGGCTTTGCTATGAGAGGGTGGTGTTTATAATTTTTGTGTGGTTCTGCAAGGATAATACTATTTTTTTGGTGAGTTCTTCATGGCAGTACTCAGTTCCTCACAGCAGCGAGCCCCTGCTGCAGTTGTTGTTTTCCTGCAAGAGCATGTGCCATGCAAGGGCTCTGCATGGCACCTTGGCCAGCCACTGGTGGTCCCACTTAGCTCACCGCCCAGTCTGGCACTGACGGGAGGAATCCTGTCCCCAGGGATGATGGGAACAGCCTGGGGCAGCACTTTGCTGGGAAAGTCTCAGAGAGGCAGGTCCCATGCTGTCTGCTTTAGAGTTTTCTCGCAGAAGTGTGTAACAGAGGAGAAATGAAATAAAGTAGCATTCTCTGGGTGGATTTGGACGTCACAGCAGATTCCTGTTGGTGTTTCCAACTGTAAGTGTTGCTCTCCCCTTAGTGTAATTACTGGTAGAGGTACAAACAAGTCAGCCCAGTGTAATTAAAGGACTAATGAGACTTGAATTTGGGGCTCTCTTTACCAGGATCGCATTCTTTTTAGATTAAAACTTTTAGGTTGATTTGTCTGAAACTCAGAAGGAGCTTAGCATTGTCAGGGACACAGTGATCCTTCTAAGGTCAAAATCTGCCAAGGAGATTCACGAGAGATGGGCAGCTGCAGCCTGGCTTAGAGCAGCCCTGACACTCGCGAGCAGATGTTCTGTTGGAGTGAGTCCAGAGGAGGCCTCCAAGATGTTCCAAGGGCTGGAGCCACTCTCCTGTGAAGACAAGCTGAGAGCTGGGGCTGTTCAACCCAGAGAAGGAGACCTGAAAGCCCCTTCCAGTGCCGAAAGGGGCTCCAAGGCATCTGGAGAGGCACTTTTGACCAGGTCATGTGAGAAAGGACAAGAGGGAATGGCTTAAACTGAAAAAGGGCAGGCTTAGATTAGATTTTAGGAAAAATAATCTTTCCTGTGAGGGTGGTGAGGCCCTGGAACAGGTTGCCCAGAGAAGTTGTAAATGCCCCATCCCTTGTATTCAAGGCCAGTTTGGATGGGGCCCTTAACAAACTGGTCTAGTGGAAGGTGTCCCTTCCCAATAGCAGGGCAGTTGGTACTAGATGGTCTTTAAGGGCCCTTCCAACCCAAATCATTCTGTGATTCTATGGTTCTGAGGGTTTCCTCTTTTTATGTATTTATTTGTTTTAACAGCAGGCAGGAACTTGGATTAAGAAGGAGCAAGCTGGATTTTGATAGGCGTGGGAAGACTTTCGGTGGGTGACTCTTGGGACTTTGGTGCACTTTGGGCCTTTGTTGGTACCAGTAACCACTGATTTTTCATATGGCACATCCCTCAGCTCATACAGTCCATGATGTTTCAGCAGAGTGCAGTTTTTTGTTTAAAGGAGTGGGTATGAAGCACTGTTAAGAGAGATGAGGTGCCCCACCCTGTAGTGCCCCGTGCCAGAGATCAGAAGGTGAGGCTCATTTGGAAGTGAATTCTGTCTGCACAGACAGAGACCAGACTGATGCCCTGCTGGTGGCTCAAGAATTCATAGAATCCCAGGGTCGTTAAGGCTGGAAAGGACCTCTAAGATCATTGAGTCCAACTGATCCACCTCTGGTAGGGTGAAACCCAGTGTAAAGAACTGGCTGATCATCACTGCCTTGCAGAAGGATGATGAGATCATGCACTGCTGACAATCTGGGATGGCCTTTTAATCGAGATGATGACTAGTGAATGTGGGCTATGCAGGTTTCTACTGAATTTATTAAATTTCTGAAGGTATGAATCCTCTAGGCAAGATTATACATTACTGCAGCAAATTACCCAAATGTACAAGAGTTATTGAGGAGTTAAATGCATCTGAGTTATGAAGTGCCAAACATCCTGGGAACAGACAAGTCTGATTATGTCCTTTATTGTGTTAAGAGCCATTTTATGGGTAATATGTTTGAATAAATCTGAAAATGTCAAACCTATACATTAGCAAGAGATTTGTCTTGATGCTCCACACTACTGAACAGTGCACTGCACAAAAACTGTGTTTGGCAGTGTGAAGGGCTGGGAATGTGAGGGAGAGCTCATTTGAAGGGACAGCACTGCTCTGCATCTCTCATACCTCTCCCTAAAACATCTGTATGGGTTTGGGTGACTGTTGTGACTCTGCTGTTTTCTGGGGGATGTTCTAAAAATGTTCCTGTTTGTCTGAGTGACTGGCAAAGTGAGTAAGGTGGTCAGTTGGAATTTACCTCTGCATTGTCTTTGTATTCCAGCTACAGCTCTCATAGGTTCTTGTCTTGTTTCTGGTGACTGGACCGTCAGGATGCCATGGAAAACAGAGTTAATGCTCCTGTCTCTATACAGATATTGTGACAAGTGAATGTAACAGGTGGTTGCTGTTTGTGTTTCATTTGAATAGAAGTGGTCACTCCAAATACTAGCACAAATGAAAGAAAAAAAAATCTAATTAAAAAAAAAAGTGATCAGCATATTATATTTGTGGGTGTTTTGTATTTTGGGTTTTTTTGGCAGGTTTTTTTTTTGGTCTTTTTGTTGTTTTTCCTTGCTTTAGGTTAATATCAATACAACTGTGCCTGAAGGAAAAATGAACCAGCTGGACTGCCAACAACTACCTGCACTAGCAGTAGGATAGCTTTGTGAGGGGAAAGCTGCTCACTGCCTGCAGGTGAGATCTGAAGAGCTCCCTGCTCTGTGGGAGTGCTCCACCAAAAAAAATTAGCCATCTGAAGGGACTGTTGTATGTGTGCATGTCTATAAATCTTGTCACCAGAAACACTGAACAAACACCTACGGTAATAACACTGAAGTATTAAGTGTCCCTGCTGTTTGTGAGCAGGTAGCCAAGAGGAAAAGCTGGATGGCTGGTTCCAGAGGTGCAGTTGAGGAGACTGGAGAGTGAAGCTCTCTGATGCCCTGTAGCCTTGCTGTGGTGGGAAGGTATGTGGGGTGAGGTCTCTCCTGTGTGCAGGGCAGCTCTGAACGGTGTTAAACTGACTTTGCAGCACAGAGCTTCTGCCACACTGTTCAGTTAATCAGACTGTGGAAATTATGTGAATGTTCGTTATGAGAAAGTTCCTGTGCCCAAATTGCATCGTGGCTTCCCTGGTATCACTCACTGGTCTGGATGTGCAGAAATGCTCATGACAAGAAGGTGGTACAGGAAATACATCTCAGTAGAACTGAAACAAGCTGTGTCACGGATTCACTGGCTCCTGTTCTCAGGAGAGAATTCTCAGTGGAGAATTTTTTCAAAGGAGAAGTTATGTCCCAGGCTATTACATACACAGCACTGGAAATCTTGCCATACCACACTATGCTGCAGTATCTAAGGCTTTTATTGAAGTCATTTGCCGTATGGGCCCCCTCTTTTTTTTCATAATTGTAATTAAATAGTTTAAGCTAAGAAAAGAAGTGTAAATACTTTGTAGTGTGAAGCTGATACAGCAAGCAACAGAGGGAGCTACTTTTGCTTTAATGAATGGCAGATCAAATCACCAAATTCAACTGGGCTTGATATGTTCTGTCTACCAACACATTTGCTTTTACTTCTCATCTGTATAATGCAGCCAAATGCTTAAATGTGCACCATACACATTCTAAATAAGAAACAAATGAGGCACTTCAGAAACTATTTAGGGAGGGATCAGCCATGGATGGCTTTACAGAATTACTTTTTAGGGCTTGAGTAATTTAGTATCTTCTGTAAAATAACCCTGATTTCTGTGGACAGAAAACCCTAAGAAGAGGCCAGTCATTTAAAGCTGGGTTTCATTTGAGGTTCTGAGGCTTTACTAGTTCCAGTAACAGGAAAAAAATACAAATTGCAGAACGTTTGGACTTGAAGTCTGCTTTCAGTGCTGTTTAAATATTTATTTTCCTGCATTTAAAATTTGCCTCCAGAAAATTTTTTGTTTGTTTAAACACTTGTATTAACAAAAGGCAACTTATTGAAAGGCATCTCCCATAGAAATAAATGCAGAAATTATTACAAGTAATTCTGTGAAGGAAGGCTATGCCAGCTGTGGTTGTATTTCTCACAGACACAGTTACTACTGCATCCTTTTGCAGTGATAAATGGAGACCTACTTGCCCAATGAACTTGAGAGTAACCTCCTGCACCAGGTTGCAGAATCACCTCTTACCGGGGGGTGACATGGACAGTGAGTATCAGACTGAGTAACTGATGGCAGCACACGCTGGGGTCAAAGAGTCAGAAGTGCCTGGGTCGAGGAGCTGTGCCAGGGGGATAAAGCTTGCAAGAGAAGAAGGTTGTGATGAGTGAACTGTAAACCGAGAACAAAGACAGTTTTGTGGCTTGTGTTCGTAAAGTGCTTAGAACTGGAGCCCTAGTACATGTTAGTGACTCCGAGGTGTGGTAGTGTAGATACTTACTGAGAAAGATGATGAATGTGGGAGTTCATGATTATGACTAATTATGGCAATATAACAGCATTTCCTATGACACTTTAAATGTTCTTGGATGAGCATTTGGTTATGTGTTTTAGAGTCTGCTTTGTTAAAGGGAGTCCTTGTATAAGTAGCAATATTTAGAGCACAATTTAGAAAAACGAAAAAAACCCACCATCACTCTAGGGAATATCTGCCCATTTACTGATTTAATTGTGCAGCTAAATAAGTGCTCTCAACTTAAAGATGCTGAAATGTGTCAGGAAGCTTTGCCAATGTGGAGTCACAATATGCAGAGCTCTGATCTGTCACCTGCAGAGCAACTGAATCATACACAATTCCATTGATGTGTAAGAGTAACTTTGCCTCTTCTGAGTGAAGATATTGTTGGTTCACAAAGCAATCCTTGGTAGTTCTGTTGTTCAGGCTAACACAACACAGAGGAGTTTTGTCTTTTGGGGAGTGGGAGAATTACTTTCAATAAGAAGCCTATTTCTGCCTGAGTGTCAGTCAGGACTGTTGGAAAACTGTTCCTTGCTAGCCTAGAAAATGGTGGAGTATGCTGAGGCTTTTTTTCCTTTGTTCTTTTTCCTTTTCTGAGCCTTTCCTTCCTGCTTGTCTGTTTGTGTTTAAACAGGCTGGCACACAGGCTGCAGCAGTTTGCTCTGAGTAACTCAGGCCCTACTGAGCTCCCATCAAACCTCTCATGGAACTGCCCCACAGTGGGTTCCTCTGCCTGTCCCGCTGGAGCAGTGGGAAGATCCCTGCCAGGGCACAGCTCAGCATTGCCCTCCCAGAGCCCACCTGTAAGGGCACCACTGGACACCACAGCTTGTTGTATCTGTCTTGGACACCGACACCTTGGTAAAGAATAGATTGCATTTCCCTCTGCTGGTGGTGCAGTGAGGCTGGAGCACAAACCTACATTTGGATGCAAGTGTTTCTCCTTTGCTCTTCCTGTTGCACCAGAAGCAAGTGATAGCATCAGTGTTAGTTCATTAGTTCAAACCTAAAATAGGTTGGGTTGTTTTGTTCGATTTGCTTTAACCACCCTTGGTTCTGTGTTCTGTGTTTCGATCCTGCTGCTCAGTAAGTCCAGTTTACTGTGTCCAAAGTTTACAAGGAGATACAGCATTTTTCCGAATATTGACAAAATTGTTACTTTCATTTGTGTTTTTATCCCCTAATGGGAAAATATGAAGTACCTCTGCAAGACTTCACTGTTTTTAACATAAAAAAACTTTTTTTGGTATGTCTCCTATGTGGGAATAAACAAAAAAAAGAAGCCACGAGAATACTTCAGCAGTTGCTCATGATGTGCAAATGTATTTGCATGCTCTTTTTTTAACCTTGTTTTTAAGCCTATTCTTAAAACATCTGATTTCCAACAGGAATGAAAGAAAAATTTAAAAATATTGAAAGAGGTGGTAGAATTGCAGTTGCTTTTCTTTTTTGCCAAGGCAAGATTTCATTTCTCTGAAGACAGAGAGTAGGCGATGGTGAGGACAGCTGTGAATCATTCATCGCTGAGACCTTCAGCTGCTGGAGGAGATGCACATCTCAGCTCATGGCTGATCTTATGCCCCAAATCTCCAAGCTCCTGGAGCAGCCTGTACCTTTGGAATGTGAACGAGGAGTAGGTTCTTGAGGGAGGAATACAACAAAAAAAAAGCATCTAGTTCAGGTTATTTGTGTCACATCTGTGTCACCAGGCTCTCTGGGAGAAGGATGGCATCTGGCAGATTTCTTGTCTGAAAAAATGGAAAAAATAGGCCAAGACCTTTCTTTTCTTTTAAAAAAAAGTAATTATAAGAGTTGGCAGGAACCTGGAGTGTCTGCCAGTTTGCACATAGCACAGAGAGTTTGGCATTTGCCAAGGCTTTTTTTTTTTTGGCAGTTTTCTGAAGCTGGGTGATTTGTATCTGAGTTTGATCTCCCTTAGTGTCTGAAATGTCAAAAATGCATCTGACTAATCAATGACATTGGGATGACCTTGTGCTTATAAGGATACCAAGGGACTTCATCTCCCTGGCCCTGAGATCTGTATGTTCTCCCTTTTGCTGGGAGCCTCATTGTTTCACCATGTTGTGGAGTTTTTTCAGTGCCCACAGGAAGCATCAGAATTGCAAATTCCTTAGCTTAAAAGGTATCTTAAAAATACCACCAACCAACCAAAGAAAACACAAGTGTAACTATGTGTTTTTTTAATCAGGACAGAGGAAATCATAACTCTTCTCAGACCCTGAATCAGACCCTCTGACCCATGCTTTTGCTGTTTATGTTCTCTCATGCCACTGTAATTATCCGAACAGCTAGTTTATCCCATCCTACACTGCTTACTTTGTTTTACTGAGCAGGAGAGGTTTGTCCTGTGTATCAGAGGGATGAGAGCTGTGAATCGAATGCTGCTGAGGAACAAGTCTCCTGGATTTGTCTATGTGCCTGCTCCAGCTCATCTTATGGCCAGTGCTGAGCATCCACATGCTCCTCTGCCTCTCCACTGTGCTCTTCAAAGGCCCCCTCCATGTGCAGCTGCAGAGGTTTTGACATGACTCCTCAGTCGCTGGGCTGCTGAAGTTGGGAGCGTTTTGGATGGTGCTGTGTGGATCAGGGCATCCATAGGGAGCACCCCCAGGCATCATCAAGTGTTATTTCTGAAAGTGTCATAGAATCACCTCTGCCTGGGTAGCCCCTGTTTCTGCAGCTGTTCTCCAAGCTGCTGAGACAGTGATGGGCTGTTCATTAGAGGGACAGTGCAGACTCTCAGCATCTCCAGAGCCCATAATTACATTTTAAGAGTCTGGCCACTTTTGTGGGAAATCCCCACCAAAGCTGTTACTCAGGCTGCAGAGTGAGGTTGACAATGATAGGTATTAACTTAGGCCAGTGCTTCCCGTTGCTAGCACTTCATGACCTGTCTCTGTAACAGCAGCTGTCAGTTCTCCTTCTGAGAAACTTCAAGGAGTATTCCCTGATTGAGGAAAAAGGAACCATGCAGGCTCACACGACCTGCAGCTTATTTTGGGTAAACAGATATAAATTCCTAAGGGGCTAATTCATCCAATGTTTACATTGTTCCTGAGGTTGGACCAACTCAAGTTATTGTGACCGTAAAGCAGCAAAACTCTGCAATGCCCTGGAAATGTGACCCTGAACATGTATGAGATTGTTACGTTGTTGTTTTTTTAAATTTGAAATTCCTTTCTGTGCCAAATATGGGTGCTGCAGCATTGAAATGAAGCTCAAATCTGGCATGGTGACAGCTGTAGCTAGCTTTAAAGTATAAACCATCTCTATTATATGTGTTTAAAAGAAAATTATCACAGTTGTGTTCCTCTGTATGTGGTCAAAAGCAGACTCTCCTCACATGGTGAGGACAGGTATGGAGTTACTGTTGCTATAACTTCAAACATGATGACACCAGGGCTGGGCTTTAGGTACTCAAGAGATTGCACAGTAACAGACAAGTTGTGTGTGCTTGAAGTGGCACAGAACTATCTTTAACTAATTGAGTGGCTGTTTCTCGTAGGTAGTGTCACCTACCACTGCCTCACCTCTGTAATGTGGGAGAATGCACAACTGCAAAGGTGTGAAAAAACATAAATCCAGATTTTTACCTGTATGGTTACAGAGCGTAGCAGATAAGTTAAAATATTAGATATTACTGAGTGAAATATCTGTAGCTCTATGAACGGATTAACAGTCTCCACAAGGCACTAGTGATATTATATGGGGGAGGGTGTGCAGACAGGGAGATGACTAAATATAATGTTAAAAGATAGCATGAACCAAATGCATAGCACTACTTACAATTTGAATCTTTGTGCATAGTTCCATATGGATCAAACACTCATTCAAATAAGTGCATGATGGATAATTGATAGAAGAAATCCCAAAAAGGAGTGTATGGTATCATGTATAAAGAGCACATTTAAATGCTTATGAAGGAGAGAAAGGCTTCTTTGGGTAACAATCACAGTGGTTCTGCCTTCTGATGAGTGGCAGCCCAGTTTGGTACTGTCCTAACAGGGAAAGCTGAAATCTGCAATGAAGGCAGCTGTGTGTGGTGATTCTGGAATCAGGATTTTATAGAATTTAGAGGAGCCAGCTAAAATGAAATACCAGCAGCCAGTTTGTTTCCCATCATGTGAAGGCATTGCACTCTGCTGCACATCACCTTTCCAGAGACCTGGGTGGGAGAGAGAAGTGGTAGCAGTTTGCTGGGGCAGAAAATCCTGGGAATGCTGGCTGTCAGGAGTCAGGACTGCACTGAGGAAACCCCCCGTTTTTGTTGGTATATGTCACCACAATCAACCAATTAATATTTACTCTTTTCCCTCTAGTTTTAAGGCCTGACCTAACACATACTTAATTTAAGCACATACTGATGATTGGATTGTGCTCTGTGAAGTGTTTGTGTATGAATTACTGAAGCATTCAGGTCTGGTTTCTTTTATCCCACATAGATCTCCAGTACTTCCTCACTGGATTTTGCTGATGTGTTTTCTCTTGAGCTGACACTAGAAAGGAGAAGCAGTGCTGGATCTTACCTGTAACCCAACAGTTCCTTGTCTGCAGTAACCACGAATGCAAATGAGATGGTTTATCAGTAGCTCATTTGCCATTCTTAATGTCAGTGTGCAGATGGCTTCAGGGAAAGGGGGTTTGTATACAAGTAATGCCTACATCTTGATTAATTCTAGACAAGCTCAAACAAAAGCTGCTTACCCTTTAATAATGCCACGTCTCTAAGCTCAGCAGCACATGCATGGCTTGGGGACAATGTGTGTGCCAGACCTGTGTGCAGCAAAGGAAGGGGATGAAATGTCTCCCTTCCTGGTGTGAGGGCATTGGAGCAACTCCTTTTAAGCAGTGTTTGTGCCTGTAATTAAAACTCTAAAAGACTTCTGGCTCTTCATTAGTGCCAAGTTTAGAAAAGGAGAGGAAAAGACAACTTGAGTTTGGTATGAAACCTTCAGGTCATCTTGTAGCAAATATAAGGTCAGATAGGTTTGAACCTGAATCATAGCTTTGAAGAAGGAGTAGATAAAGGTATCCACAGCTAAATGCAATTAAGAAGTTAGATTATGGCTAAGACAAATAAATTTAAAATTATACTCTGAAACCTGGTGTAAACTAGAGGAGAGAGGTAGGAGGAGGGGTTTGAATGCCAGAAGCAACCCGCAGTTACGTTTGAGAATTCTCTGCAAAACCATAAGGAAAATATAAAGAGGTGAACTCAGATCAGCGTCAACTATGTCTATAAAAACAGGCTTAAAAGAGTGAGAACATTTGAAGGAAAACAAGAACGAGTCAACAGTGCTAACCAGTCTGGTATGTAGTGATTGACAAGAGCAGGACAGAAAACCCTATAAACAGTTTTTATTTGGGATTATGCTTCATGTGTCCTCACTGTTGCAAATAAGAAATATTACTGTTTTTTGACAGACTTGCCATCTAGCAAAATATTTCCCAGCATATGAATAATAGCTTAGCAATACACTTGTGAATGAACAAATCAAGGTTGATGTGGTGGTAGTTTTCCTGTGAAAGTAAAAGGAATATTTCTGGAAAACCTATTAAATTCAAAGAGGCATCTTTTTATGTTGTAATTTCTGAAGAAGGCTAGCTTAGCAACATGGTTCCTTCTTGTTAAACAGGAAAAAATGAAAATAAAACCTCAGTGGCTTGAAAGGAGAAGGCAGGTTTGCTCTAGCAGAGGATACACGAGGGAGAGTCACAGCTTTGTGTGCAGGGACACCTGGCAAGTTTCAATTGATTCCCTCACAGAATTTCAACTCATCTGTTGGTATTGTGCTCGTGTTTCTTATGGTACAAATGTTCAGGTGATAAATAATTTGTATAGCATCAAAACTGGCAATGAGAAAAAACCTTTTGGTATTTCTCCTGCTGCATAAAAGGCATATCTGTATGTTAGTGGTTTTTTTCCTGTTCTGATTAGGGAGATGATTTAATCATTTCCATTGAATGGCTTTTTCAGGGATGGGAAGAGATAAACCCCTGTAGCTTGCCTGACATTCATCCTTCTATTCTTCTTTGATTAATTTTCTCCATTTTTTCATCTCTTGTGTATTCTAATTCCTTTCTGCAATCCCCTCAAAGCATTTAGCATCCACTGCCTGATTGCTCTGTCCACACTTATGTGTTCTGCTCTCTTTGCATAGTATTCTCTACAGCCTTGTAATCTCTGTGGATGCCTAAACTAAACAACTAATTGTGTTTATCTGCAAACTGCTCTGATGACTTGGTCTACTGAAAAAGAGCATTAAGAGCAGGTGGTGAGCTGTGATTGCTGTTTCTGATTGGAGAAGAATTATGCATGTCTTTATTTTTATTATCTTCTTCCTCTGTCTTCCCACCTGCTGTTGGCTCTGGTCTCTGTTGCAGCAGGGCCTGCCTTTTTTCCTCTTTCTTCACTCAGGCATGGAGTTAATGCTGCAGAGGGGCCCTGCTTCTCAGCTGCTGTACTAATAGCACGATTGACATTGAGTACTAGGGCAAAATGTTGATTGAGAACCCGGACAAGACATAATTGTATGAATTAATGAGGGAGAGAAGGATTAAAATTATGCTCCTAGCTTCCAGCCATGCCAAATATTTTGAGAGCAGTATTTTTACAAGAAGAATGAGAAAAATGCTAAACAACTGAGGTGCCCGAAGGATTTGGTGGTTAACTCAAGACTGGGTACTCTCCTTCCCTCTCAGGGAAAATCAGCTTTTTTTGGCTGGATTTCCAATGTCATCTCTTCCAAGACGTGAGCAGACAGGGCTCACTACTCAGAGATTGCTTGCTGGGATGCTCTAAATCCACAGCAGAGTGAAAGGTCAGTGTTCTTCATGCTGCTGAGGTTTGGCACAGAAGAATCTGCTGCACAGAGGATTGCCTCCTGCAGCTCCAGGAAATCATGGTTATCTAGAGGCCACCTGCAGACTGCCAGTGGGAATCCTCCAGAAACAGAGCTGTTAAAAGCCAGAGATGCCTGATGAAAACATGAGAGTTAATTGTTATTACGTTTCCTTTGATGGAAGGGCCGTCTTGAGAGCTGGCTCAGTCCATAGGAAGAGGTCATGGCTGCACTCCTGTTGGGTTCCTTATGTGCAGAAGACCCAAAATGTAAAACCTGTGAAAGGTTTGTAACTCTCATTCCCTTTAGACCTTGATATGGCTTATGTCAGTTTTCTAAAGAGTCTTACCTTATTAAATCAACTCCTCAGGAGTATGGTGTGCTGTGCAAGTGTTTGCTGTTGCTTGGCAAGTCCCTGGTGAGCTATGAGCTACAAAACAAAACGGCACTTAAGGGTTGAAATCCATCTTACTTTCCTTAGGGTTAAATGTGTGACCTTGTGTTACAGTTTTAGTGAGATTTAGTTCCCCAAAATTCAGGAACGTTTGCATGATCAAACAGGCTGCCCTGATCTGCACTGTGTATCCCAGTGGGATTGTGACATCTTGGTGTTGGTATCCCCAAGTTTTTTTCTTTGCAAGCAATCCAGCTCTCCCTCTATTCACAGTTTTGCTGCCAAGGACCTAATTCTGGACTGGTTTTACATTTTTCTCTCTTGTCTGATTTGGATGTAAGCAGGGCAGTTTGGTTTTGGGCAGTGGAGCCAAAAATACAGGTGACTTGATTTCAAATACTCTGCATTCGTTTTCTGAAGTGCATTTTTATCTCCAGAAGGAGGGGCACCTTCATGCTTAACAGAAACAGAACATGGAGTCCTGGAATAATTTGGACTGCAAGGGACCTTAAAGATCATCTAGTCCAACCCCCCTGCAATGAGCAGGCACGTCAGATGTATCTAGTTGCAGAACAGATAGCACTTCAGAGCTGTATTTTTTAAGGTATACACAAGCATCCCACTACTGTTTTAAGCTGAGTATTCAAAGTATTCAGTGAGCCCCTGGGAGAGGAAGAGCCTCTCATTCATAACCACCTGCAGCCACTGCTGGGCTTTTTGCATGAACTCAGGCAGCTGACAAAGATGTTTCAGTACTTTCAAAAGGTGAGCCAGAATCCACTTCGCTTCATTGCAGCCTCAGCTTATTCTAAGCTTTCTTTTTTCCTTTTGATAAAGAAAAATGTGTTCTAAATTAACATGCACTGTTGTAACTAGGTTCTTTTGATGAGTTAACAATCAGAAAATTGCATATTAAGACAATAAAAGAAAATATATTGTCCCTTACATACTTTGCAAATCTAATGAAATTAATTTTACAGGTTTCAGTTTTAAAACACAGTGAAAGAATAGCTGCAGCAAGACTGTGCAGTGCATCAGGAGGAAAGGTGGTGGTACATCTGAGCTGCAGACACTTTAATGCTCTGCTCCCAGGAAGGGAGCTGCATGTGGCAAAGCAGTGGCTTGAATGGACCAGTTGCCTTTTAAATAGTGGTTTGTGCCTTTGTATGGCCACGATGGGCAGCTGTGACTGATGGTACATGAGGAATAGGAGTGGGGTTGTGCCACTACAGTGGGCCAAGAAACGTCAGCTGGGAGTCCTCTGTGAGCAGAAGAACAGCCCAGGAAAAGGATGAGCGATGGGAGAAGGAGGAACTGGACCTCACTCTCAGGCCAAGGGGCTCGCAGGCAGACTGGATGTAGATGGGGAGATGAGGAGGAGGATAGCTTCTCCAGTAACTGGGAGAAGCCAAAATTCCCTGGGGTCCCACTGGAGAAAATGACCAACTAAAAAAGTTCTTGAACATGTGCAGCTTTTGCTGCTGCTGCTATGGTTTGATTTGGTTTGGGAAGCCAGGTCTTGCCAGGGCATGCACAGTTACTTCTTACAGGTGGGAATCAGAGAAATGAAGGGGCTCTTGTCAGCAGTGATTGTTTCAGATGCTTTTTTCTGTACTTGCTGCCTTTGTTTCACTCCTGTTTCCAGTTTGAGTATGCAGAGGATGATGGGTGCATGCAGGGCAGTGGATCCATGAGCAGGGGCACTGCAGGTACCCTGGGGACACCCGCAGCCCATGTAGCCCAGGAACATCCCACAGGCTCCTGAGGGGAAGCCAAGGGAAGCCTGCAAGTATTCAGCATGATGCACTTGCAGCATCCAGTAATACCAGTAGTAAAGGGGTTTTCTGAGTCAGAGGATTTTGTGTAATTCCAGTTTTTGGGGCATGGGAGCTGCTGAGCTGGATCAGACCTCTGCTCTGCCTCAGAGACCTTCCCTTCAGGGGGAGCATAAGAAGCTTGCTGAAGGGAAGGATATAATTTCTGACATAGAACTGTCTAAAATGAGATGCACAGCCTGTGCAGATGGGAAGAAGCTGAGAATGAAATTGGGCTGGGCAGCAGGATGGAAACTTGGCACCACAGCTACCCAAGGAAACATTCCCAGGCCACTGCATTGGTGTGAGCCTGGTCCAGCCTCTGGTGTCTGGAATATTTTCTGTCTAGAATTGACGTGAGCAGGGAAGATCAGGATTCAAATGCTTGCAGTACTACCTTTGTTTCCAAGAGGACTTTCAAGAAGAGGCCAGTGATGCTGACTTCCCCATCAGCTTTTCATTAGTGACTCACTTAGCACTGGGAATAAACAGAGAACTGAATCAAGCTGGGCCTGTCTTGGACTTTTCCCCTGAATCCTATTTTTATCTACAGAAATGCAAATCAGAAGTACTTTGCTGAAACTAGTGAGGTACTTTATAATTTATTTGTCAAATTGGTGGCAAATTTCTGAAGCACATGGTTCCAAAAGTATAAGATCTGTTGCTGCTAAATATCCGCTCCCTCTGGACAGAGAAGGTTATTCAGAAGCACCTGAGGATGTGATGAGCTGCCAGGATTGGGAATGTCGGTGAGGTAGACATGAATGGTCTGGGCTTTCCAAGAAATGTGAAGGAAAAAAATATTTAGTATCATTAAAACAACAAAGTTGACATATTAAATAATCAGCTTAGGAAAATCCATTTTATGAAGGGTCTGTTTCTGGAAGGTAGGTGTTAACATTTGCTAATAAAAGGCTGAGTTTGGGAAAATCATGAAATATTGCTGTTATAATTATGAAAGAAAATCAAGCAGTGTCTGTAAAGTCAGCTGCAGGCTCTAGGTCAACACTGATGCTGAAATAAACAGTCTCAATATTCTTAGGTTTTCACTTGTGTCCATGCTCTACTCCATCCTGTGTGCTCACACAAGCAGCAAACTGAATTCAGAGGCTGATCAAAGTCAAAAGTAGCTTTTATTCCATGGGAGGCTTTTTTAGTTGTCGTTTACTCCTAAAACTCAGAACGAACCTCACACACATGGTGTATAACGCTGTGTGTTTTGGGAATGCTGGTGGCTTTATACTTTCATATACAGGTGTACAGAATTTTTCTTAGGTGTTTGGCAGACGCCTGGCACTTGCCAGCAGTGCTTGTTCCCAGTGCCCTCTGCTGTACTTCCCTCCCCAGCTGTGATTTGGAAGCTTTCTCTGAGTATCCGATAGCTTCTCCTGTTAGTGAAATGTGGGTTGCTCTGAAAAGCAAATTATGCCGTGAAATAATACTTCATAGCAATCCTCAGTACTAAGCCTTTTACAAGCTGTCAATATTTAGGATTTGTCTGTATGTAGAGGCTTAGTTTTATCTGCAAGTGAGGCCAGATAAGAAGAGAATTTGTGAGCACAAGAGAATGAGTGGGCTGGTTGATGTGCTCAGGGAGCTCCGCTGTCCCTGCTCCCGCTTGCAGCATGGCACCAGGTAAGGGATAAGGTTTTCCCTCCGTCCAAGGTGGTTGTCAAGATGTTTTGAGATGTTAGTTGACTGAAAGAGGAGGTAAAGCACAGGTTAGTGTAGCGCAGAGCGTAGCAATCATCTTTTCAGGATTTAAATCGTTCATGGTGTTTACCCCTCTGCCTGTGCCTGTGTAGTTTTAACATGAGGAATAACTGCTGTTTGGGCTACTAATTTTGGATTAGGAATGTAGAAAAGAAGACTAAACTGACACCTTTCTGTTAGTAATTTCTTCTCTGCATGTCTATCGCTCTGGTGCTTCTGTTCTGATGTCTAACCTGGGACCAGGATTACCTGGGGTGAAGAGATATGTGTAGGAATTGCACCATCCTGAATTTTGCTCAGTCCAGAAACTCAGTTTTTCCTTCTTCACCCTCTGCTTCCTGCAGGCTGTGGACTTACAGCCTGTTGTAGCAGTGTGAGAGCCCTGAGCCTCACCAGGCTCATGGGGAGGGCTGTTGCATCCAGGGTGTGGAGCAGCAGCATTGGTTGTGCTTCCTTCTTAATTAGAATAAGCCTGTGAAACAGAAATTCTCTATGAACGACCTATGCTCTCAATATAACTGTTTGAGGGCTAACACCTCTCCCCCAAGAGATTTATTTCTTTACCATTGGTTGAGCTTTTCTGTCTCTTTAAGGTCAGTCGTTGTTTACTGAACTGTCTCTTAATCATCTTCTATCACTTGTGTTGTATCATTTTATTCAGGTACATTTCTAATGGTTGTTGTACCCAGCTGATGCCCTCGAAGTTATTAATTTGGCTCTGTATCTTTCAACATTTCACCATTTGAAGTGCTGATAACTTCACAAAGCCTGTCCTGTCCTCTCCTTGCTGCCTCTGGAATGTTATTCTTTCTGCCTTTTACAATATATATGCCAGCAGCCTTTTGCCAGACACTGGTACTGATACCTGGTGAAACAAGAGAAAATAATTACAGTTCTTTGAAATAATAATGCCTGTTTTATGTTTCTGAATGTAAAATACAGTTACAGGCAAACATATTAGCACTCTGCCTTCTTATAATTGATAGCTATACCAGTTTTGGCTGTTTTTTATGTGATAGGGAGAGATTAATTACCTGTTTGTACAACACAGTTCTGGAGGCAGTGGGTTACTTGGCTGCAGGGCAAAGCCCAAACAGGATTAAGTCACGCAGGGTGAAAAGTCTCCTGGGGATGGATGTATCAAGGGGAACAAATGTGGAGGTGGGAAGGGTGGGTAAGAGTGGAAGGATGCATAAAAAGTTTCTCTCAGATCAGTCACTTGCGAGGGTGGCACCTGCACATATCCTGTCTCTCCCTTTGGTGTCTCTCTGAGGTGTGGGCTTAAGAAAGGATGTGCTGTAGGAAAGAGCTGTGGGGCTGCATCTCTAAAACTCAGGGTGGAGAGAAATCCACTCAGAAGGGTAGAGGCATGGCTGTGTGTGCTGCACCTTGGGGAAAGGCTGTCAGTTTTGAGGTAAAGTATCTGTCAGAAGAAAAGCCGAAGCAAAACTGGAAAACTGTCTAACCTGTCTGCATGCAGCCCAGTGTGCACTGTTGTTAACAAGCACTTTTGTGACGGGCAGGGAGGGTTGATTAACAACAGAACATGTGGACAAAGACCACAGAACAGACCTGACAGTGCTGCTTCCCATGCTTTGCAGAGGACAATTGAAGCCTCCAAATTTTTTTACAGAGGTCTGGAGATATCTAATAGGCTTGGCACAGTGGAGATATAAAAGTAGATTAATTAATTTTCATTGTAATAAGTTTTGCTCTATTAAAAAATGTCTGAAATTTTGTTAATGGTAAAGATACATGTTATGAGACATGCCAGTGCTACATCAGGAATGCAACCTCTGCATTGACAGCTCTGACAGGTGACGGGGGCTGCCTACACCAATCTTCTGTGCGAACAGTTTGTGTTGAAATGGGTAAAGAAAAGCACCAAGTGAGCTCAGTTAATTAAAAAGTAAATGCTCAAAGCTGAGCAGGCTTGTTTTTGCTGGAACAGTTTAAGGTCTACTCATACAAACAGCTCAAACGGATGGAGAGCAATATAATCTCTTGGTGACAACCTGTTGGGGCAGTGCTGGGGCACAGTTCAGGTGGGAGAGGACACCCCTGTCCTGTCAGAGAAACTGGATTATCAGTTGCCTTTTCTGTGCCCACCCTGCTATTAGCGATCCTGTTAGTAGTGTTCCTGTGCTGTTAAGATTAGTGTTTGTCACAATGATGTTAGCGGGTCTTGGATGCAATTCTGCAGCTTGTTACAACAGGGGTTGGAGTCTTTTTGTTGTATTGCACGTTTAAGCAGAAGCTCCTTGTAAGCCATATACCCTCATGACATTAATTTCATTGCTATTTTTTTAATGCTCCTCAAGAGCAGTCACTTTAATTTTACATATGTTGTCGTTGGAGCATAAATATCTATATCAATGTGGTTGCAGGAAAAATTGAGCTGTAGTACCTCTGGAGGAATACTACTCCATAGAGACTTAGAGTAAATATTTCTTGAAGTCCATTGAAGTTATTTCACTGCTCTAATCTAAGATTTTCTTCTCATGGGTTTCAATAGGTATGCAAAAAAATCAAAAATCACCATGGTTGGTGTGTCTCTGGCCTGTTGGATAAGAAGAAAGAAGCTGCTAAGCATTAGTACATATAGCTATATATATATATATTTATATATATATAGCTATATATATATTTTTATATATATTAGTATGTGTATACTAATATATATATTAGTATATATAGCTATATATATTTATAATATAGCTGTGTTCTTATGGCAAATTCAGCACTGATGTGGGATCCGTTTTACATGGTGTTGGAATATTTGGTAGGTAGAATCTTACCTTTTATTTTCCCAAATGACCTGTTTTTTGTTTGCCTGAATTTACTACCTAAAATACTCTTTAGATAGTAAATTCTGGGTGACTTTTCCTGCTGCTCTCTGTCTGTTCTTTCCACTGAAATACGTAATACTGGAATTAAAATTTCTCATTTCTGCTGCCTTGGGAGGTTGTTGTTCTGTCCTGAAGGCAGTAGTGGAAGAAACTTTTTATTAGGTCTGTATTGGCATTATTAATTAATTCTAGCAGTAGAAATGAGCCAGCATACCAGGGATGACAGGCCTCTCTTGTGCTGGCTTGTAGAAGGAGGTGAGAGTCTGCTCGTGCTGCTATTTGCTGTTTATTCTTTCTGTGCAGGGGAACCTGCTTTTATCTCTTGTGTTGAATGAGAAGTTGCTGAATGTGCACAGCTGATAGAGCAGAACAATTTTAGTTAAACCTGCTGGTATAAACCTGGGGCAGGAAATGTGTATGGCCACTGTTTTCAGAGCTGCCACTGAAATGGCAAGTTTCCTTCTTGGATTTCAGCTGGATTTGCATGGCTGTCTGCAAGTGTGTCATGTTAGAGGTGGATGGTCTATGACCACAGAACTTCAGAATGCTGCTCTGTATGGTTGGCTGAACTTTACGTAGTTAGGATTGGCTTAACTTTACATTGGAAGTGTCCTAGAGCTTGGGATAGGGTACAGCTTGCTGTGGAAACCATCTCCAGGCCGAAATGGGATGTTTGTCTGATGTTTCTGTCGTGTTGTTTTGGAATGGCAGGACTCATGCTTTGGCTCATAGTACTGTGTAAGCCACAAGCAGAAAGAAATAGAGCAGCTTGTAGGGAGCTGTGGTAGGAAGTGAGAGAATCACATACTTGAGTAATTCATTAGGTGATTCATCCTGTGCTTTGGATCTGCAAGAGGAATTAGTACTTCTCCTTATGCAGTGGAGGGAAAAATTAATTCAGAGTTTCTAGAACAGCATAAGAAGTGACTTTGAAGCTTTGTCAAGTGTTCCTGTGATTTAGTAATCCAGTACATGGGGGCAGTTTACTGAGAGACTGTCTTGAATGAAATCATCTTTATCAGCACTGAAATCTACTTATGGAAAGTTGTGAGCAAAGCCAAATATGTGCCCCCTTCTAGTTTCTTCTTTGATATTGTCTTCAGTAAGGTGCTCAACAAATATAAAATACAGTAGTCTTGTTTGAATTAAAGAAGTCCAAGGATACAGGTTGACTTCAGATGGTGACCTTTTTAGCTGCTGGCAAAAGATGTTGCATTTCTTTACTGGAACAGGCAGCAAGGTAGATCAATTGGCACAGAGGTCTCTACTTCTCCTCAAAAAGGAGAAATTCTTATGTGTGCAAGAGAAAATCTTTCCAGTTCATTAACAAATGACTGTTGGATCACTCCAGCTAATATTGACTCTCTCAGTGGTACAGATTGGGGTACGGTGTCCTTTCATCCCTCTAATATTGCAGTTGTACCTTCCTCCTCTGTCTGAAGCCATGGTTCTAATCTTTCTCACTTTCAGGAGGTCCCAGAAGAATCATCAACATAATTTCAGATACTTTTCAACAGTACTTCTTAACCTGTCACTCCCTGTGTACACAGGGCCTTATTTCTGAGAGTAGAAGTTCCTCATTGTCTTAATTTCCCTGTTTGAGACTAAAAGGTTTGTAGTTTTGGAAAAGGTTTGCAGTGAAATCACTGAAGTGATTGTGTGCTTGAACAATCATTTGAAAACATAAGTCATCCTTAGCCAGTAACTGTGTGTATGCTTTTTGCAATATATTTGCAAAGCAACTTTAAATAATGTAGCTTCAACAGTCTCAGGCTTTTGTACACAATGATCCTGAGTGAGCTTGGGCAGTGCCTCTATAGTTTTATAGTCAGTTTTCCAGCCTTTTCTTTATGTTTGGTTGGGTTTGTTTGGTTTTTGTTGTTTCATTTTGTTATTTTCTTTTTTTTGTTTGTTTTGGTTTGTTTGTTTGTTTTTGATTGTTTGTTTTTTGAGGGGCTGTCAGTTTTGTTGGGTCATCTTCCACTTTTATTCCTAGAGAGCTTTATTCACACCTGCAGCTTCTCCAGCTGTTTCCAAGTGCCATCTGAACCCCATCCATGCAGCCAAGCTCCTGCTTTCTGCCTACAGATCTGCCTGGCTGCTGCCTCCAGCAGGTCCTTTCTGCCCTCAACCAGCCCTCAGAGGAGAGGCAGTCCTTGAATCCTCCTGCTTCTTCAGAGAAGCCAGGACTTCTGTTTGTCTTCTGGCACGATTTGTGCTCCCTCCAACTTGACTGCTCCTCATCTCTTCTTTCTCTGTCATTCCTCCTTGATGCCCTTTCTGCCTCTGCCTTCCCCTCTCAGGCTGAGTTCCTTCACCTCTCATGAATCCTCAGGAAAGGCTCAAGTGTGTTAGGCTCCTCAAATATGAGTACCTTCACTTTTATTTATCTTTGGCCAAATGTTCCCTCCTCCTTCTCTTTTACTTCCACCTTCTGCATTCCTGCTCATCTGTCCACACCAGGCCCAGACAGACAATGTGCCAGTGGTATCCCAGTCCTATCTCAGCCTCCTTGCCTGAATTCCAGTGTACCTGTTAAACTTCTCTCCCCTCAAAGCTGGGGTTGCTCAGGGAGCTGAGGTGTTGTGCTCTGTTATATTTCGTTGTGCCTTTGCACTCACATCTTGTATGGAGAGATGCTGTCTCTCTCTCTCTCTGTTGGATGGTGGTTTACAGTGCAGGTTTTATAAAGAAGATTTTTGAGGTATTAAACACGTTAACATGTGAAATGTGTTGTACCTATTTAGTTTTCGACCTTAGGGAAATTTTCTGAAGATGAAGGCTGCTTGCATAATAAAGTTATGATGATAACAATATCTTACCAAGGAGGGAACAGGTCTAATATCTGCTGTCTGGGGTTGTAACTCTGAGTGTGACTTGCATTAGATTTTGGTGCAATTTGACAAGTTTTATGCTGATTCACTTTGCATATGGGAGAGCTGAAAACTATTCATGCCAACCTGAGTGTGCAGGATGTGAGTCACTGCCTGATGGTCATTGCCTGGTCTGGCTAAGAAGGATATTTTCTATGATCTGAGCCTGTGAATCTTTGAAAATTACCCTTTTACATATTCATGAAAATTTACCTAAATTCATTGCAGCTTTGCGCTGAAAGTGAATTGTGTTCTAGGAAGTGCCATATGGCCTGTGCTTTTATATTTGAACAATTACTGCATGACAATTATAAAGCCCCAAAACCTGCTCTCAAACCATTAGAAGAAATAATCATTTAACTGCCATGGTGGCCACGTAAGAGCTGTGTGTGATCCCCTGCAGGCTCCTTCAAGTCCCTCTTCAGGAGCACATCAACATGTGGCCCTGAGCTGTTGTCTTTTTTTTGGGGTTTTAACCCATCTCTGATGATGCTCTTGAACAATGGTCTGGGTGTAAGGAGCAGAGTGTGCCAGCTTAATTTTTGTGGAGAGCCAAAAGGAGGTGTTGTGTGATGTGTAATGATGGGCCAGTTCTTGGGATGACCCACTCTGTGATATTGGAGTTATTGCCCTGAAACACCATCGAAGTCTGTCCCTTCTGCTTGCTCCATGCAGTCCTGCTGTACTGCCAGGCAAAGATCAATTTTAACAAGTCCATGCCATGGGCAAGAGAATCTGAAGCCTCTTCTGGTTGTTTTGATTAGGCTGCATGCAGAGCTTTTTGGAGACACAGCTACATTAGCTCTTGGAAAATATTCTGCCTCAGGGATGAAGTCTCCTCCTGATTGGCATGCAGCAATATTTCCTGACAGTGTGACTATAAACTATATCAATGAGTGACTGAAAAGTCACCATGATAGATGCTGCTGTATATTCAAATGTACTCAAATTTAATCTAGACCTTGCTGGGGAAATAAACATCATCATCCCTAAAGAGACACTAGACTAGGAAACCAGTTTCCCTGAATGGTTTTAAAGGAGCTAATTTCTTGTTGAACATCTGTCCCTTTGGGTGATTGGCAGTGGTTAGCACAGGTTTTCAGTGAATATTGTCTTCATAGGCAGTGTGGAGCTGGAGCAGACCTGCAGCATCAGGCTCTAAGGTAACATTCCCATTCTCTGGTAAAGAAGTGAATATTTTGTAATTGCAGATCAGCATGAGATGCTGTATTTTTCTTCTTTTTTTAACATTAAGGAAAAAAACCCCACATACCTCTATGTTAAGAGCATTAATTAGTCACTGGATGCAAGCCATAAGTGTAAAATACTAATATTGTTCTTCTGGAGAGTATATCAGCTAGAACTGGCCAAGTATTGAAGTGTATGTTTGCCTTTTCTCCCATGAAGTAATTCATTAGAGTAATTAGTATTTGAAATCTCCTACAGAGATGTACATGGAGGAGGAAAAGAGGGCTTTGGCTAAAAACAAGCTTTGTGGAAATCTTTTTTCCAGCTGACTCTATTTTCAGTTCTTCCTTCCACTCAGACTTGCTTCTTCACTTTCAATTCTTATACTGGTAAATTGTTCAGTAAAAGCACTAATGTTCTGTTACAGCATAGACAGATCCCTGCTTATTTCTGAGGTGGCAAGCTAAATAGTTATTTCCTTGCAGGCATGCAGGGAGCTGAGGAGAAGCAGGAAGGGGAACACCACCTGGCATTCCCACTGTGCCCAGGGTGGGTGATGCACAGCTGTGAGCAGAGTGTCCTGATAGTTTGTTTTCTCCTCTTCTGGCTCAGGATGACTCACAGTCACCTCTCACATGGCTCTCCCAGCAATCAGCCTCTTCTGAAGCTCCCTTCTCACCCATGTAGCTGTTTCTCCCTCTGAGTTTTGGTAACTGGCTCCCTTTCTCTCCCATCCCTGCCCAGACATTGCAGATGCCTCCCCAGCAGCCCACTAGGCTGGAATGGAGTCCTTCCATCCACTTTGAACTGCAGCTTCAAAGATGTAGTGGCACTACCACATCCTTTAAAGGACGTAAGAAAACTTTTTAGGTTCTAAAACATTTTTAGATTCTAAAAGCTTTCCACAAAGCCATCCTCGGTGAGCCTGGATGTGACAGTTGTAGCACTCCAGGGAGAAGGGATGGGATGAAGTGTTGCTGTGACATGAGCAGTGTGACACTGTGTTCTCTGCCATGGGGAAGGATGCTGCTGTTTTCTCCCAGGATTGGCTCTTCCTCTGTGTTCTGCTCAAAGTGGTGCACAGGCCATAGCTGTGAGACAGGCTGTGCTTATATATATATATATATATATTTAATACAATCTCAGGCACCAGTTTTTGATCTGTGCTGCCTCTTAGGCTCAGCTTTTCACCATCTGCTCACCTGCAGGCCAAGGCAGAGCAGGATCTCTGCTCCCTTCTTCCATGCCCTGATTTCAAATCATGGTGAGGGCTGGCTTCTGTACTACAGGCTTTGCTGTGTGTATTTGTCTGCAGAGCTTTCTGCCTCTCAGGTGGGTCATGCAGGCACATAGGAGACTCTCTGCAGGAAGAATGCTAAAAGATTATTGTTTCAGTTAAAAAAAAAAACAAATAAACCAACAAACTTTTCCTTCCTGCTTTCATCAGACTGCATTTTCTGTGGGATGCTTAAACTAGAATTGCAAATGCAGCTTGGGTCTGGATTTTCTGCCATACCAACGACAGCCTGGTCTGCAGAAGGTCAATTTGCAGCTTGTTACAAAGAGTGTTCAGGTGTAAATGCTTTGGCAGGTGCTTGGGTAGGTAACTTGTATTGGCTGCAAGTTTTAGTTCACTCAAACCAGCTGAAAAAGCCACCAGTGTGTGAGAGAGGGATAGAGGCTACACTGAAAAACTCTCAAGAACATCTCCTGAATTCAGGATGTTTTGGGCAAGAGGAATTTTTAACAGTAGACAATTTAGGAAGAAGAGACTTGCAGTAACATACCCAGAATCCAAGACAGTGGCTCACTAAACAGGTATTTTCAGTTGTGCATTTTATTTTCTTGTGTGTGTGTGCATCCTTCGATATCTCTAAGAATTTAATGATTAGGGCTGGGGTAGGGAGAAATTTTGGGTGTCTAACGTGGGTAAGTAATGATAACTGAAATTTCTGTTGCTGCTCCAGCAGTGGTCAGACATCCTATGAACAGTTCTGGAATAGCTCTATGGGGTGTGAGTCTGGGTCTGCACTTGGTGCTGTGTAAATGGTTTTCTGCTGCAAACCCATCTCTTTTTTGTGTGTGTGACCATTACTTTTTGAGACCATACGCCCTAAACAAGCTAAATCTGTGTAGCAATGTGAATTCAGAAAGTTTAGTGCTTATTGAGTTGGAATAGTGCAAAGATTAGAGGCTTGACAGGAATAGTAGTTCAAAGTTTCAGTCCCTTCTCAGGTGAGGGATTTACACAAATACTGATGGGACACCACAGCAGGGGAGCAGCAAACCCCAAAAGTAAATCGGCATCTTTGTAGCCAGCCCTAGTCAGGAAGTTTTGGTGGTGTGAGGTGCTGGTCCTGGAGCACCAAAGGCAGCAGCTCCACCAGAATGTGCCTGCAGAAATGGGCCATCTCCTCTGACCTGACATGGGCATAACCAGATAAATGGATTTAGTGATGGACCTTCCTCACCCTGGACTTCTGTGCTTGCAGATCCCTCAGCAAGAAACTTCAATCAAACAGCTATTTTGTACCCTAATCAACTTCTCCTTGCTGCTTGGAGAACAGCAGCTGTGGGGGTTACTCACTGAGTGAATCATAGGAAAAATTAGTAGTTGTCTTTATGAATTATCCCCTCACCCGCTTACCAGATTTCTGGTTGGGCTTTTTGTGTTTTATTTTTTTTCCTCTTTTTTAGTTGTGTTTAACATTAACATGAATGTCTGGGGAAGTCCTGGTGATTTAGATGCTTGTATAAATTTGCCCTTCTCTGTGGTACTTTAGCATTTTGTTGAGTTATTGTACAGTGTTCAAATGAAATGTGCTTGGAGGTTTTATATATAAAATGGACTGCTCTGTTAAAAGAAAACAAGAGCATTGTGAACCATTTTTCTTTGCAAACCCTCTAATTTTTCCCAAGCTGTGGCTGCATTTCTCCTTCACCCTTGCTTTTTCCTACTTGGCAGAGTTGAGTTAGACCTGGAGCAAAGTGCAGACCCCCTGTTCACCCTCAGAGAAGCATCTTCAGGTGCTTCTCACTCTGGTTACAGAAGATGAAGGTGTAACTTCCCATTCCTGTGTAGCCCCAGGGATGGACATGCCTGACACTGGGTGTGATTGTTCAAAGGGAGCAGAGGGTCAGTGTGCTGCGAGAACTTCTCAAATCCATCTACCAGGGGTGTGTTGCTGTAACAATGTGCCAGCTGAAAAGTTTCAAGGGCTTGCTGTTGGCCAGGTGAATTTTCAGAGACCTGATGTCTAGCTCTTGAAATCAGTAGATGTAAAAAGAAAATCAAATACCGATTGTGAGCTTATATAGGCTGGATAAATGTTAAAACCAAAACCAAACAATTTTTATTTTATTTAATGACAAAGAACTTTGAATTGCTACGGGGCTATTTTTGTGTTGTGGAGGTTCCCCCCCCCGCTTTACATTGTTAAAATTTTTATTATTTTTCCTTTATTTAATTTTTGAAGTACACTTGAAAGTCTTGCCCTTGCATTTTCACTTCCTGGGTGTTGCTGCCCTCCCTTCCCAGCTCCGTCAGAGCAGAGGCATTTCTGGGTTGACCTGAGCTGCTGCCACCCCTTTCTTCACTTCCCTGAGCAGTGGCACTGCTGCCTTGCCCTCGCTGTCATCACCACCCGTCTCCCTCTGCCGGGGATGGCAGAGGCCCAGGCAAACCTGGCAGAGCTGTGAGCCTGGATGCTGCTCTGAGCTCCCTGCAAGGAGCTGACCTGAGGAGACAGCACAGACCAATGGGATTTCCAGCTGACTGCCTGCCCCGCCTGTTTCCATGGGTCTTGCTGGTAGTGGTTTTATCTGCTGCTTAAATATTTAATTTTCCAATTGAGCTGCGATTCAGTATGAGGAAAGATGCCTTCTGGAAGAAGTTAGGATGTGCCACGCCAAGTACTGTCCTGGCTATTTACAAGGAGCACTTTTGGTTGACCACAATCTCTCAGAGCAAAAGAGATTAACAAAAACGAATTAATTTTTTTTTTCAAGATTTGAGCCACATAAGTAAACAGTTGACAAAGATTTTCTGAGAAGTGTGAAGTGATGCACTTACTTTCCCTTGCAATTTTTTTTTTTTTTTGAATGTCTGGGATGTGTTGCAGCTCCTTTTACTGAACCCTGAAGCAACACAAACGCTCCAGGAAATGTTAAAACACAGTAGTTGTGGTGAGCTGAATGTTGCCATTATCCACTCCATGGGTTTTAAAAGGTGACTGTCAGAAGTGCTTGTCTTCATTGCCAGCTGGCAAGATGAATGCAACTTCTTAAATGTTTCTTGGTTGCTTTTGGGTTGATGGATTTTATTTTTTTAATTTGCTTGCTGGGTCATTATTTATTTATGTTTAGCAAGGGAAAAACGATGATGCTAAACTAATTCTTGGTAAATGTAAGTAACTTTTCAGGGAGAAACTCCATTCCTTTGAATCTCATATTCTTGCAGCAGGACATGGCAGCTTTGTACACTGCCACAGTGTGTTTTGCTGATCTCAGAAATTGTCCTGCCACAGCAGATACTGCTGTAGATGCTGAAATGATGCACAAACTGCAGATATTATAATGATACATGATGATGTTTATCTTTTCACTTCTTGCCCTGGGCTTTAATCTAACCAAGTATATCTGGGAAAGCACTGGAAATAGATAACCATCAAATCTTAATTTTTCGGGTTAAATTTCCAGGACATGAAGGTAAACAGCTGGGATTTTCTGGTTACACCATTTCCTTCTTGTCTTTTTTTGAGTGCCTGGGGACAGAAAGGGAGTGTTCACTGCCCTACAAAATGCTTCTTGGGTGTGAATCACAGTTACGATTTATTTTTAAATACACTGATGTACAGGTTAAGTCAGAACTGCTCTCCTGCTTTTACCTTCAATACAATTGCTTCTATACTTTGTACAGTTTGCAAATAATTCTAGAGTAACTTAAAATCTTTGAACGTGGAATGAAATCCCAATGAAGCTTTGACAGAAAGAAAACTTGATCACTCAAGTTTCAATAAAATTCAGATGTTTTAAAAGTTTACACATTAAAATAAAATAAAGCCACAGAATTGCAGAGTTTTTAAACACTGGGGTTTCCATGTTTGGTCCCACTTGCTGAGCTCACAAAAAGCATGGGATGCATTTACAAAGCCTTCAGTCCCAGTGTGTCAGAGGACATCCAAGGCATTAGTCCTTCCCTTAAAGGGACCAGGTGCATTGAGGTTTGGATGTCAACCTTCTTTTTTTGTGAAAACCTATATGCCTGACCTTGAACAAGTAGCTGAGTCAGCTGGGAGCTCATTCCCGATCTGGAAAATGTGGATGATAAAAGCTGTGGCCACTAAGCCAGGACAAATTGCAGAAGGCTGGAAACTGTTGCAGAAGGCAGGAGATCAGCATGTTCCACCAGTCTGTGTCTTTCAGTTCAGACCCTTCTGTTCCTAAACATTGGTTTAAAAACCAACCGAACACAACTGTTGTTTGGGGAGAAACAAACAGAATGACAGAGAACAGCAAGGCAGGAGGGGGGTGTGTGGGTAACTCAGGGCTTGGTGTGCCTGGGTGGTGCAGCTGAAGGAGCAGCAGGAGGTACCTTGGCTTCCTTCCCAAAGCTCTGCTGATCCCAAATCCAGGTGATGCACTGTTGGGTCTGCAAACTCATGGGCAGGTCAGGGCTGTGTCCAAAGTGCTCTTGTCTGTGCTGTATCAGGGACAACTGGGCTCTTGCTGCACTTCCTGAGCCGATTTTGTTTTTCCCTTGACTTCTGTTGTACTTTTTACCCTCTACTCTGTAGCTGTAATGTGGGACAAGTGTAACCACTCAAAATCCATACAGACGGATTTTGGAGCAATATTGGTCTTTTCTAGTGAAAAGACTGGAAATCATCATTCTTTTTGACAGCAAAACTTCTCCAGAGAGTGAATATGAAGCATTATTCTTAAGTAATGAGGGGATTAAGTGAAATTTCTCAAAGCAGTAATATATTCAACTCCAGATTTAAAATGTTCAAAACATTACTTTTTGACTGCAAAAAATTGCTTTAGCCAACGTAAAATGCCAGGCAAATTCCACCCTGGATGGTCTGTAATTTGGGGAGAACCTACAATTTTCTTATATATACGTATGTGTGTATATACATGTATAAATATATATAATATTTTTTCTTTTTTACAAAAATCAAGTGCAACTACTTTCAGTAACTGGGAATACCAAAGATCTGCCTCGGGATCACTCTTTTTTCTACAGGTAGCAGAAAAAACTACATTAGAGGATGGTGTTAAAGCAGTACATTGTACTTCTCTTTAAGGATATCAGTCTTTTCTCTATTCAAAAGGGAAGCAGAACTAAAACATTGTTGGCAATATTTTATAATAGAGCAATGGGCCTGAATAGATAGATTTAAACCCCCTTGTTTCATAAATGTTTAAAAGAATCTTCACAGATTTAAACTTCATTTTTTTAATTATTACTTACTTTATTATTCATCGCCTTTTAAGTTCCACTGCGAAAGAAATAAGACTTCAGACCTGAAGGATGTGATTATCAGTATGCAGTAGCAATTTTATATACAGGTTATAATGAAGCCTCTCCACATCACTTTCCTTCATGATTTTCTTTTCTGTACCTAGAATGAAAAGGAATAAATGCACCTCTTGCTCAACAAATATTTTTATACGATTAACAGTTGCTGAGAGTCAGACTCCATGGGTTCTTCTGGACATATCCAGTGATGGGTGGTGACCAATGGAGAGCCACATCCCTCTGTTTTTAAGCATATCTGCTCTCACAAAAGCACTTGTAAGGGAGCTGGGCTTTGTGTGATCAGAGGCACTTGCTGCAAGGCACAGTTTTCTGATATCACGTTATTCCTCATCCTTTCCCATTCATCTTGTTGCAATAGCATTTGGCTCTACAAATGGAGCTACAAACTCTGCTGGTGTTCTGAGACTGCAGTGATCCCGGGAATTCTTGAGTGGCAACCTCTAGCATTTGTTTGGATAACACTGAGCAATGTTAAAAAACAAATGGCAAGAGACGAATATGCTGCTGTATATTATATATACACTGTTGAATATCTTCAAAACAGCACATAATGATCTGCCACTGAATCTTGCATGCAAGACTTTGCAGAGATGGTACAGAAACCTCCCTGAGTGGTAGGGGAAGACTCTGCTGTGGGAAGCTTTCCCAGGTACTTCAGTGGGATGTGAATAATCCCTTTTGGTGACATGCAGTAAATGAATGGTATAACGTTGTCTGCCTGCACTTGCAATCTGAATATTTCCTGTTATTTATCATGTTTTGTTAATTGAGTTTTCTTAATAGTAGTAAATAAGAGCCATATGTTGGCTTTCACAGCTTTTCTGTGCAATAGCATAGTGCAATAATTCAGTGTAGCTGCTTAGAGCTTTTGTACCCCATGACATGGAGTGTGAACTTGGAAGAATTAAAGAGATGGGAGTTCAGCTCCTTGTGCAGTGTTCTGTGCTATAGAAAGATCTCTTTAAAACTTAGGTGGGGTATTTCTGCAGTTCTAAAACGTACCAGGTATTTTCAGGCATCCATTTTTGGTCTATTGTTAAGAAACAATAAATATAAATGAAGTTGAGGTTCATGCTTTTAGCAGATCCAAACTGCTCCCTCTATGACTATAAAGCTGGTGTCGCCATCCCATATACCCTCATTAGATGGACCAGAAAGGCTGCAAGAGTCATCCAGCTTTCAGATTATGACATATCATGCTTTCCTTTGGCAGTCTGGGAATGATAATGAGACTTGTTATTTATTATTTTTTTTTCCTTGGGACGGAGCTGTCCACTTGTCATCAGAGCAACCATGAGCAGTAGGTGTGCATTGATTTATCTTACATTTTTCCCCTATAGTATTTTAATACTAGGATTGTTGGGGGACGGTGATATTTATCTATTTTAATTCTTCTGACCTGTTTTCTGAGTGGAAAGGGCAGTCTGTCAGGAGTGTGTTCACAGCATCAGGCCCTGTACTAAAAGATCTAATTTCTGGGGAAGGGGGAGGTGGGTTACCACCTTGATCCATATTAGATGTGCTGCTTCCTTGCAGCCACTATAAATACTGCTTTGATTGGCATGGCAAAGGATTGTATTTTTGGTACTGCAGGTATATACAGGGCTGCAGTTTAACATAATCACGTGCTGCTGATTTCCAAATGATTGATCCTCACCTTGACATTTCGGAGCAGTGCAGCTCTCTGGGACTGCAGGAAGCGGTGGATGGTGGCAGGTGACACTTCCACACCGTCCCTGCCTCCCTCACCACTGGGACTGGCAGCAGTGAAGGTAGGTAGGCTCCAGAGGAGGTATGAACTTGAGATAATATAAAAACCTGCCTGTGTGTGAGGTATGTGCTGGAGAGGCTGCTGCTTCTCTGGACCGCTGCTTTCCCTGCGCCTTCCGGCAGATGAACACTGGGAACAGATTCAGAAATACTGTTTGCCCAGCTTCTGCTCTGTCTCACTCTGTGCATCCATATCCTGGTCTGTGTTTAGTTTGCTAATCTGATTTATCAACCGTCCTCCTGTAAAGCACAGGATTAACTTTTGTGTGGTATTTTGAGCATTATACTCATATTCAGGGTACTTTGTAAGGTAAAGAAAGCGTGCTCCGATATCAAGGATGCATTACTAGCCCCTGGTGCTTTCACCTGACATCTTCCTTTTTCTGTAAAAAGTGTTTTGCACTGCAGTTTCAAAAAGACCTTTTATTTTGTACAGCTTTTTAGTGTGGTGACTTTCAAATTCATCTCTATGTAGTTCTGGTTTTTATTTGTGGTCACTAAACCGCGTCTTTGACAAGTCTCTTTTGGTTGTGATGAGAGTGTATTTTTCCACAGATCAGGTTGACTGAAACTGTTTCATGTTTCCAGTGGTGTAGACATGTAAGAGGCCGCAGATTGCTTGATAATTGCCTGGTGGGTAAAATTAGAAAGAAAAAAATAATTTGGAAAATTAAAAGATCATTGAAATTATAGCCCTTTGTTCTACCTTGTTAGTTAACACTCCAAACAGCCATGTACAAACTACATAATTTGCTGTGTGAAAATGCACCCAGTGTGGAGCCATCTGGGTAACAGTTGACACTATTTATATTCAAAAGGGACACTGCCATAGCTGGAAGAGTCCCTATTCCCAGCTAACCATTTCCAGTGTGACTCTAAATTATTGATTTACATTCCCTCTCTATTAACCTGTTATGAGGTCATCTGCCTCTTACAGCTCTCGTATCGTGTTGATGTACTTCTAATTTTCCAAACTGAATAGTGATTTACTGCAAAGATGTTGGGAGGAATTGTTCTCTGGTGAATATCTGAAAGCCTCTTGTGCCCCAGATAGCCTCTTTCATTTGAAACCTACATTGAGAGTTCTGGTACATAACAAGGCCAGGAGCAATTCCTTGGTAATCCTGGAAATGTCCCTTTCCTTTCTGTGCTTCCTGATCCACTGAGTATATGCTTGTATTTCCAAAAAGAGCATTTATGAGATGATGTGCTCAGTGTCTTTGGATGGAATGACCATTCTGGTCCTCCTGGGCTATGCCTAGCTTGCTCTTGAGCAGTCAGATTTGGTTTTCATGTCTGTTTAGGAGGGATATCCCATCTGCAAAGTGCTTTGAATTCACTGGGTGCTGTATATGATGTAATTGCTCTTGGTGGCTCTTTTAGGCTTACTCTGCTTCAGTGGGTTTTGTTTTATTCTAAAACATGTGTTTTCAACCACTGAGGAAACCACAGAACTGAAATGAAGTTATTGCTAAATGTGCTTTTTTTCAGTCAATTTATATTGTAAAATAAATTCAGAGAATGTTTGAATTGGAAGCTGTGACTTACAAACTGGGTCCAGCCCTAACCTTGCTCTGAAGGGAGGCTGCTGAGCCTGCAAACCTCCTTTTCCCAGGCAATGATTCTGGGTGATAATGGATGAGCTGCTTGATGAACTCACCATTTAGCACTCTTTTCCTGGCTGAGCCAAAGCCTGTTTTTGTGGATGGCCCTGTGTTTCTTTTTCCTGTGGCTGTACAAGCCACTGTGGTGAAGTCATTGCTTCCTAAGGTGGATGATGCCCCCGTGGCTCCTGGTGGGGTGCAGAGGGTTGTGTGCTGTGATGTGGAAGGGTTCTGGTGACATTAATGGTGGTAGCTGCCTCCCAGTGGACCCACAGAGGTGCCAACTGTGAATGGTGACGTGGGGCAGTTGTGCAGTGCTGTACTGCCACTTCACAGTGGGGAGAGCCTGCACAGGGAATGCTGGTGAGAATCCAGGATGGACTGATCCTGGTGAGTCCCTCCAAATATGAGAAAAGGTTGCTGAAGCTTCTGGCTCTGTAGGAGACAGTGCTTTTGGGCTTGAGCCTTCCTCCACATGGAGAGCTCAGCAGGAGCAGGGAGACCTTGCAATCCACCAGCACACGATCTCTCCTGGTGGCATATGGAGGCTCCCTGTGTTCAGCCAGGATCTGCTGGGTCCTCGAGGGGGTTCTGCTCTCGGGGCAGAGGTCCTGATGAGCCTAGCCCTGTAATCCCATCTTCCTCTTCATTTCTAGCCTCAGCGATCACATCTCCCCTTTTGCATGTAGTCACCAAGAGTTCCTCAATGCTGCTGCTGGCACAGTGTCAGTGCCACTCTGCATGAAATCCCTCCTGGATGCTGCCACTACTCGACGCTGGGTTAACCTGCTGATGTGAGGAGACTGAATCAGACTCAAAATAAAAATGTTCAAAATACAACGTGCTCAGCCTTTTCCTCCCTACTCCCCCATCTTCACCTTGACTTCCAGGAGCACCGTGCAATGTCCAGATGGTTTTGTGAGTAGTCAAATCACGAGAAAAGGAACTTTTCCAAGCACTGTAACAACATGTAACTCAACTCAAATGTGTATTGTAGTTCAGAGACAACATCTCAGCTTGTTCTATTAAAGTATAATTAATTACCATTTCAATAGGCCTACTAGGTTTATGTACTCATCCAGTGCATTGAAAAATAATAACAAAGGTTCTTATTATCTAACAGATGATGTTATACAGTGTGGATGCAACCTATTAACATGGAAATACTGGCACATTCATCCAGAATAATTTGTATGGTGTGTTTCCTGACCTAGTAATGGAAAAAGTAGGTTAGCTTCCAAGTTTTCTGAGATGGGAATTAAAGCTTTATAGCAAGAAAGTCTTTGATAGTTTTACACAAATGGCTGAAACTTGCAAAGCTTGCATATTTAAAATGGTTTATTCCACAATGATGACTTGGAGATATTTCTAACTAATTGTAGTAGTACATCACTACTGAATTTCCTTGGCTTTCCCATTATCTCACTGTTTTTTGTAATTTAATGGAAATAAAAAGCACTGAAAGATGTGCCTTACCAAACATGGTGTTATCTGAGAAAATGTAGGCTTATAAGGAGATTTCATAAAATGTAGTTTACAGAAGCTTATGCAAAGCAGTTTTTCTTCCTCAGGAAGCATTTTAGTTCAGCACTGAGCATTCAGGTACTTTATTGTTGCTGGAGAGTATATAGCACGGGATGCCTATAAATACTGAACTGCTTGGTCTGAGCCTGGCTAACATTTTGCCAAAGGTGTATTTGTGAAGTAGCCAGTGTATTTATGACCATCTCCAAGATGGTTTCAGTGTTTAATCAATATCTACCCTAGCCATCAAAATGACAACCTTCCTTTTGGAGCTTTGCTCCTTTGCTAGCACAAATGTGAGATGCTGAGCTGTGTTTCAGGGAAATAAAAGCTTGCGGTGTCGGGTTAGAGTTGATGCTCGTCAGAAGCAATGCTGTGAAGGTGTGACTGCAGGGTATGCAGGGTATGCAGGGAGCTCCTTCCACTACAGCCAAAGGCCCTGCCAGCCCCCTGCCCATCAGTTCTTCCTCAACAAGTGTCACCCAGCTCCTTCAGTGGACGTGTCCCAGACCCACGTTCTCTGGCTGTAGAGTGGGGGCGGGTGCACGCTGGTAATGGGAAGGCAAATGAAAAGACCAAACTTGGGCAACGTTACAGGGAGTTTGGTGACTCTTTCCTGAGCCCCTGTGATGTCTGGGGAAAGGTGCTGAGTATCTGAGCCTTCATCTCCGTGTGGTGCTTTGTGTTCTGAAGAAATTAATTTTTGATGGACTTCTCTGGGCATTGCTTTTGTGTTGTTCAGTGAAAGCACATGCTTGAGCTCTCCTGCTGTGCAGGAATAAATTCTTTTAAAGGTTGTGCACTTCTCCACTGCTTTCAGTATTCTCTTCAGCTAAATTTCACAGCCATGGTCTCTCAGACAGCAGATATCCTGCAACTAGATGATCAGATACTAACTTTTTTAATATAGCACACCTTGTTAGTTGCTGGTTGTCAGAACAGTCATGCTTTGTAGAGTATTTTCTGAAAGAATGGTCACTGTGTATATGAAGATTAATTTTAGGTTTTCTGCTGTTTTGCTTTGCCCTCCACATGATGGCACATAGGTGCTCTGCCTGAAGAGTGGAGGCTTGGCTTTTTCCTGCTTGTGGTCTGTTTAAGCCTTGTCCCCTGTACTGAAAATGGGGACTACTGACAATTCCGAGTCCTTTTTCTTTTGCCTCATGAACGCTTGTGGTCCATGAGCTGTGCTCAATCTGTCAGATTTTTTTTTGAGAGCAGTAACTTCTGATAGAGTCACAACCTGAATTCAGAGAGGGGCTGAACGTGCTCTGGTTCTGTCTGTGTGCGTGGTTGTGAAGCTGGAAGAAATTTTTTATTGTGGGCCTGTTCGCTCCCTCTTTTGTAGTCACTCTCTGCAAAAAGTTCTTGCTTTTATTTTAGAATAAGGAATGTGGTTGAAGAAAATGAAATCAGGGTGTGAAGAACATGCAGTGATTGGAAAGAGTGGCTGCTTGTATTTGCCTGGTGATTTTGAGAGGTTTTATAACAGTAATAGGAAGGTTGGTACCTCAGTAAAGTATTTTAAATGCTTCTTTATTTTTAGAAGTGGACTCAAACTGATGCTTTGTAGTATGATGAAATTATTTATGCAAAAGTTGCTTCATTTTTGGTATAATGACATCCCAGAAAGAAGACAAAAACTACAAAGGACTTGGGTTCTGTGGAATTTCTAACAGGGCTTGATAGCACAGGATTCTAGGGGAAAAAAATTTATCTGAAATTCTGTTTACTCGTAGTAGTCTGTTCAAATTCCATTGCAGGAATGAGAATTGTTTTAGCATTTCCAATCCTTTGTGTTTTAATGTTTGTTTGCAGAAAGAAAATTAGATTAATCTCAGAATAATCAGTTTTCTTTCTTTTTAATATGACAATATTTTCTATGTGAAATGACATGTTTTCATAAAATGAAACGTTGGACTATTCTGAACCATCCTATTTCCTGGAGGACAGGGCAGCCTGACAGGTGTATGGGCAAGCAGGAGAGCTGCAGAAGGTGGAAAGGGAGTGCAGGTGTTTCCCCATCACCACTCCCACTTGAGGATGGGTAATTGTGGGGTGAAAGGCCACAGTGCAGCCTCAGGACATGCTAAACCCCCTTTTTTAGGAGGGCAGCTGGCTTGCACTCTGTCCCAGAACAGATGCTGTGGCCCAGCCCTCCAATTAAGCCTTGCACCGGTTCAAAGAGGAAAAAAACGCTCCCCTAAGCTTTGGAGACTAAATGTGTCTGTTGGAGTGAGTGACAGGCTGGGCATGATCTCATCAAAGCTGGATTTGAGGACTCCTGTTGCCAGAATGCTTTAAAGGGTAAGGAGCGTTGCTGCTCATTAATTAGTAAAATTGGAGCTGGCTCAAGTGGTGCTTGGAAACACTAACTATTAGACTTTGGATTCGTGCCCTTGAAGAAAAGTGACTTTTATGTTGGTTTCCCAGTTTTCCCTAATAATTCTCCGTCTCTTAAAATAATCCTTCAGTTTGGGAAGTATGAGCAGCTTTGGGCAGATGGACCACTCTGAAGGCCAGCACTATAAACCAGGAGTCTTTTAGGGACACATGAACAGTGCAGTGGAAGTGTTGGGTCTAACAAAGCAACATGGTCAGCAGTAAGGGAGAGTTTGGAAAACCCTTGGGAGCCCATGTCACTGTCATTGCTGCACCAATCAAAAATTAGATCAAAATTTAGAAGATCAAAAATTTCTAAATACTGTACTCCAACATCTACCTCACAGTGGTTGTCACCAGCTGTGAAGCTTTTGCTGGCAGCACCCTTTATCACCTTTCCCTTGCCAGATTGTATTTTTTCTCCCTCTCTCTCCTCTTTCCCCATGGGGGAGAGCACTCTGCCATTCCCTGCCTTTCTGGACCCTTGTACACGTGCCCTCACATTACAATTTTTTTTTAGGGGTGCTGGAGCTTTGACTTTCAGCTCAGAGTTGTGGTGTGGGTCTGAGACAGCACTTTGGACCTGTCTGTAACCCAGGGACCTCTCTCCAGTTCTCTGGGTGCAGTTCCCAGGGGTACAATCACTCCCTGCCATTTGGAGCTGGAACAGAGAAACCTGAAAATGTGCCACATCTCCAGTTTTGGGCTGGTAAGTCTCTTTTCCAGAGGTCAGTCACTGGGCACATATCAGGTATGTATGGACACATACATAGTGCATGACTTAGAAATCTTCCAATTATTAGAAAAACTAATTAAACCACATATTGAACAAACTGTGTTTGCGTAACAACCCGGGTTCTACCTTCTCTCATGGTGTTTTGACCTTGTTTCAGGTAAATGGGCATTTTGATTCTTGAGAAATAGGCTGATATGCAGTGGGCTGAGAGCCTTTCAGGTTTTTCCTTATTCCATTGAAAACAATGGTCAGTGGCCCTGTAACATTGCTGCAACTGTTCAGAGACAGACATTGTGTCAGTGCCAAATGCTGCTGTCAGTCTGATCATGTGTGATTGATGAACAGGTTTGAGAGTAACTGAATGGTTAATCTGCCCTGTGGATGGATATTCTTTTTAGATAAAATAAGACCTGCCTCCTTTATAAAATTAGAACATGAATGTGCATAGGCATTATATAACAGAGAAGTGAATACTGTATATGGCAACACGACAGATTAATATATATTGAAAGGTCTTGATTTGTTCTCATTTCTGTCCTTCTGGTGGTTTATGGAAACATATGAAAAGTTTTCAAATGACCTTTAAAATTAGCTTGTAACCTATGTAGTTTATAGCCATTTTCTGTTCCTGAGCCTGTGGTGTTAAAGGATTCATAATTCAGTATTTCAAAAATTGTCAGTGGCTTCACTACATGAAACTTTAAATATTCTGGATGTATTTCTGGCATTCAGTGGTTGTATTTGTTCATTCAAATGTAATGGATATTGAATAGTACCTATTATCAGCTTGATACAGAAAATATATTTGGGTAATTACATGTACCTACACTTGATATAAATTTATTTTCTACCAAGAGGTCTGGTAAAAGAGAACAAAATTTTTTTGCACTTTATGAAGATTCAGTTCAGAGTTTTTGAATTCACGAGGGAGAGGTCTGGGGGAAAGAAGGAGACACTTCCCTGGTGCTGGTGCACAAAGCAAAGTGTCAGTTCTGTACTTTTAGCAAACCTTTCTGTGCTCTTTCAATCATCTTCTGTATTTTACTGACTTGCAGAGATTTCAGCCTCTGTTCATTATAGGCATGTGAGTCTTTTTCTGGAGTAGATACAGAAATGGATGATGTAGAGAATAATATATTCTTTTTTTTTTTAAATTTTGAGAGAATGTATTTAATCTGCTTAACTGATCTAATATGAAAAGCTGGCTGCCCTGTCTGATGCTGTGACATGTCTGTATTTGGTATGGTGTGGTGCTTGGGCATGACAAAGGACAGGTTCTCTCTGGTGTAAGTGCTGTGCTCTGCCAACAGTTGTCTCTGCAGTGAGTTGGTTCTCTCACTGTACTGACCAGGCTGCCAATCCTAAGGGTCAGTAGCTGCTGAAAGGAGGCTCTGTTTTGGATTTTCTGTTTCCTGCAGCCTCAGCCTTTGATCCAGGAACAGGCACAGTTCACTGACCTGGTGAAGGATACCAATGAAGGGAGCGGTTTTGCTGAACACACAGGACATTTGAGGTTGGTTGAAACTCTAGTGAATGTTATTTTCACGAAGGCCAAGCAGTTCCTTTAGGTCAAGACTGAGAAATGTGTTTCATGTGAATGAAAGAATTTTAATCTGACTTTATTTGTCATTCTATAAATTAATGCCTGGAAAGAAGAATTGCATTTTGGAATCTGACTGCATTCATAGGATCCGCTGCAATATATCTTAGGCTACCATAGCAACATAGGAGTGCATGACTTAGAAATCTTCCAATTATTAGAAAAACCAATTAAACCAAATATTGAACAAAGTGTGTGTGCATAACAACCCAGATTCTGCCTTCTCTCATGGTGTTTTGACCTTGTTTCAGGTAAATGGGCATCTTTGATTCTTGAGAAACAGGCTGGGCTGATACAAACAGTTCATACTATGATGAAGAGTACGAGAATAGCTGTGGTGCTCTATGGCAACTCAAATTTGTGAACATATGTTCAGGCTGCTGAGTGTGCTTGAAAGTGTCTTGAAGAGTGTTTTAGAAGGTAGCTATGAATGGTAAGAAAAGTTAAGTTCTCTAGCTTATGTTCCTCTTTTGTGAGATAAAGATGCTTATATTTGGTTTTTTTTCTACATAATGACAGGTGTAACAAAAAATTCTGTGAAAAATGAGATTTCTGAAAGGTGAGGAAATAGTGAGAATCTAATATTAACCATGTAGAGTCTGATGTCTTGTTTTTCATTTCTGACCTAATATTTGAGAGAGGACTGGGGTTGCACTGGAACACCTTGCCTGGAGAAGCTGTGGATGCCCCATCCCTGTTCAAAGCCAGCTTGGATGGAGCTCTGAGCAACTTCGTCTAGTGGAAGCTGTCCCTGCCCAAGGCAGGGGGTTGGACTAGTTGATTTTTAAGGTCCCTTCCAACCTAAACTATTTTATGATTCTATGGTTTTAAAAATAATGTGAGGCCAAGAATTCTATATCGCTTTCTGTATGACATACTTTTCCATTAGGACAAAAAAGGAGGACACTTCCTAGGGAGTGTAATGGGAAGAAATTTCTGTAAAATATTTCTTTTATTAGCATCATCATTTCTTTTGGAAAACAGCCTTCTACTGCTCTAATTGCAGAAAATACCATTCTTTGAGCTCTCAGGGCAAGTGGAAACCCTCTTTTTTCTTGTGTTGTCAGTGACAAAGTGAGAGATAGAAAGAGGAAATGTGTTGTGGTATTGCCTAATTTTTAATCTTATTTTTTGCTGGTCTTTTTTATTTTAAACTTTATTAATGTATTTATTGTAGCTTAATCTCAGAGACTGCTAATATGTCTCCAGCCCATCTTTTCTTCTGTGATTTTATAACTACCTAGTTGCAATATCCATAAAAATTTTAAAATAAAACTTTATTATAAAGTTTTATTTGTTATGAACTTTTTTTGCCTGAAGCACAAAGTTCTGAACGTATGCTTTTAGCACTGCTTTACAAAAAGTTTCAAAATATTTTGCACTGCTCCTAGCAGTTGTCAATAATGTGTTTTTAAAGTTTCATGTAATAGTATATATGTTTAAAAAAAAAAAGTGCAACTGCAGCCATTTTTAAAAGTTCTACTTAAAGCCTTGATAAATCTTTTGGCTTCCAGTAACACTGCAATAGCATTTGGCTGAAATATTGATAATTGCAATTAAACTTAGATTATTTCCCGTACAATTCCTTTTTACGATGCCTTTTGACGTACTCCCTTTCCTTCAACTTGGTAGATTTGAAATAGTTACCTTTTTTTCCTACAACTGCATCCTGGGGATTCCAGTTGCCTGCACTTCAACTCTTTTTCCGGTAAGACACCAGTTCCCAGCACTGCCACAGGGCTTGGGCTACCAGATGCTGGTTTTTTTTTTTTTTCTCCTTTATGAAGCAACTTGCTGTGACCTCTCCACTCTGGCTTTATCGTGTCCTCATTGTACATGCTGTGTGTATTTGTCACATACACAGCGCATGCAATGTGGACATAATGGAGCTCAATGGCCGCCTGAAAATAGATAAAATACCTGCAAGAAATGTCGTGGTGGGCTGGGTTATGTTTTGGGTTTTATTCTATTATTGTTATCTTGTTGTGGTTTTTTTTTTTTTTCACATTCTCTGCTTTGTTCTATCACTGAGAGTTTTTTTGGGGGAAAAAAAGCCTTCTTCCTATAATAGGAAAACGTTGTGTAAACATTGCATCAACATTTGTGTTTGGGGTTTTTATTTGTTATTGGGTTTTTGTTGGCTTGGGTTTCTTTTAAACCAAAAGAGCAAAGCAAAACTGAGTCTTCTAGTCTTGCTTTTAATAAAAAACCCTTATCATTTTTATTCTAGTTTTTTAAGAAAATGTTATTTCATGAAAAGTGCTTTAATTGTTTCATTTTGGTTTGGGCAGTTCTAGTCACTCATCTGCATTAGCAAACACAGAGCCACATTCCATGTTTTCTCTGCCATGAATTAGCACTTTTAAATAATGAGGTGATTCTGACAAATGCTGTGGATAGTAAGTACCCTCATAAGTGCTAAAATACAAGGAATCAGGTGTTTGAAAGCGAAAATTCTTGGGGCAGAATATTGCACCTAAAGTGACTTGTGGAGGCTGCAAAAATGAAAGTCTATTCTCAACTGGGCATAGCCTGAACCTGTAATGGGCCAAAACCTGCTCTCAGGACCTGCAGCCCCATCCAAGGACAGGAACTGCTTAGAAAGCTGTGCTCCTTCCACTGTGCTGACATGAAATTTAAAAGGGAAGGGCTGTGTGGTGGCATGGGACACATTTTCAGGGACAGTGAGGATGTGTCAATGAACAGCTGCCTCAGAGGAACTGCACTGTGGGGGTTTCAGCACAGGATCCTCGTGTCACTGACTGTCCTGAGTCTACAGAATACAAAGAGAGACCTGGCATGAGATGATGAAAATTAGTTTGAAAGCAAAGTGTACCCAGTGCAGAGAGTACCATGAAGGCAGTGCTTCACTTACAGGTATTTTTCCAAGAGGACCCAGAATATATCTTCTCAAATCCCAGTCCTGCAGGTGTTGGTAGTGGCTGATGGAAGGTGATGGAGCTCCTCTCTGATCTCTCTCCATAAGTCCCACTGTAGTGAAGGACACCCTGAAGGCTGGGGCTCTCCTCTGCCAGAGCAATTTTGCTTTTGCTGGATTATTTTTTATTCCTTCCTATAAATCACTGTTTGCATTAATCCAATTGCTGGAAAAGGATTATACTCCCAGAATAAAATCCAACCATAATTAAAAATGTAAAAGCAGCTTATGTTTTTAGGCCAAAGTTATTAGAGGAAGGTATGAACCTACCAATACTAGTGCCTCAGTCTCAGCTGGGAGGCTGTTATCATGATGAGAAAGCCTGATAATGGCCTGGTTACTGAATATTTTATTGTAGATAACTTCTGATTGTGTTTGCCTTGCATCTATGTGCATCATAAGGTACTCATACCAGTTTGCCTCTAACAGGCTTTATGGGCATCCTGGTTTTTTTTCATATTTCTGGACAACAGGTTTTTTTAGAAGCTAATCTAGCTATATAGCAAAACCAAGAAGAGTTTGTGATGGGCTGTTAGGGCACGAGGGCTGTGGGAATCACCTCTACAAGAGGATTGAGGCATATTCCAGTCTTCAACATCTGCATCTTAAGCCATCTTTTCATAATGAGTACTCCCTTATCAAATATCCTCTCTACATTTATAGTTTCCATCAACCCCCCTATCTGGATAAAGAAAAATGGCAAAGTGGAACAGCTCTCAGCCATCCCATTATTCATGCCATGTGCCCAGCTTTCAGGCATGCAATTGTCATAGAGTTTGCAAGCCCACTTTGTCAGTCTTTCTGAGTAGAGCACTTTTTAATTACCTTTTTAGAATTACATCAATGTAGGGGCTAGAGTCACATATTACTATATTTAATCCAAAGATTGAAAATTTCTTTGACCTTTGCTTTCTTCAATTGAGAGGCATTTAATTTTGTTTCTGCTATTTTGAATCAAATGAGTTTTCTGTAAAGGAAAGGGTGCTGAAAGGCTTATTCCTTGATGAAAGACTTAGATGAAAAATGATGGACCCGAGTGGCTCTCAAACTGCATTGTTCAGAATCTCCTCCACCTAGATTGTGCTCATCTTCCCAGGCTCAAACATCCTTCACCTGGCAGTATGTGTTGTTTTGTCCTCTGATGGCAAATGAGGTTTGCAGCTGAAGCAGTGAATGGGGTTGTCTGGAGCATCAGTGCCAAACTGCTAAAGGGATAGAAACAAATAATCTCCCAATGTCCATTTATCAGCCTGTGAGCTACAGAGAGTTTTCAATGAAGTAATTTCTCTCTGATGTTTCTTTTTGGTTTCGGTATGTTTTTTGATGTTTTAGATTTCCTTTTTCCCAGTTTATTGCCATGAAGATACTTTGATCTTTCCTTTCAGTAATGGTGTATATGTGATCTTTGTTCTCCTCCAAGTGGCCCTGTATGGCTTGTGCTTCATTTTTTTGGGTGTCAGAAGCAATGTTGACTTTCTTCTCTGTCTGATTTGGGGAAGTTTTCTATTATCTATTCAGTGTTGTTGGTGTCTCAGGCAGGTGATGAGGTACTACTGACTCCTATTTCACTTGGCTCTTCTTTCTCTTGCATTGTGTTGGGGTTCAGCTGCTCCTGTTGAGCCTGGCAGTGCTGGTTCTGGGGTGCCTGATGGCATAGCTCCAGCTGCTAGCCCAAGTTATTTTGAAATGTTTATTTACATAAAATAAATTTAGACTCTAGATTGCACTGAGGAATTCTCTGTATCTCTGGTCTGTTCTAGCAAGAAAGATGCTGTGCCAGAAAAAGTGATTTCATAAGAGGCAGCATTAAAGGACTACATGTTTTTACTGCTGTGCACAGCTGAAGAATTCCAAATTTAGTATGGTCTGCGTGTGGTGGAAAAATACAAACTTGGGAAAAAAGACTAAAAAAAGATAAATGCAAAGAGTCAGCAGACTGTTCTTTCATGTATTTCCACTGTAAAAGTCTTGAACCTCAGTGAAGTGCTGATTTTTCCTCTGCTAACACACTTGCAGTTCTACTGTGTACAGCACGAAATTTGCCTCTTGCTGTCAACAGTCTTGCTCAGCTCTTGTTTGTGGGAGCAGCAGCATTTCATGTGTGCAAGGCTGGTGGAGGGAAATGAGTGCTGGAGATGGAAGTCTGTTACATGGGGAGAACTTGAGACTTTGCCTGTTGCCCTAAATAACTGCTAAAGAACAGGACTGCAAATCTCTACCTTTCAGATGTTCCTTAGGGACTCTGGCCCCCTTCCCTTAAACGGGGTGTGGAGTAGGCATCTGAAAGACCAAGCACCTTGGGTTCCCATTATCTGCCTCCCTTGTAAATCACTTGTGTCAGGGAGTGAGAGGTGCCTGTGCCCTGGCTCACAGGCAGAGCTCAGCTGCTGCAGCAGGGTTTTGCTGCCTGTCCATGCTCTGGCTGCTGTGTTGCTGCCAGCAGAGAGGGAACTGCTTAAACCTGTCTTGACGGGCAGTGCCCAGTGGTTTGTGAGTGTGTCTGTGTATGTGTGCCTGCTGTTAGGGGTCCATCATTCTGCATCCTTACATTTTCTCTTGCAGAAGATCAACTGGATCAGGAGCTCTGAGCAGAAGAGGGTGGGTCTGTGTGAGAAGAGTTTGGTGCTTGTTGGGTGCTGGTTACTGCCCTGTTGGTGTTGGAGAAAACAACTGTGGAGTAGTGTGGTGGTGTGCTGGGAGGAGGGGATGCATTTCACCTTACCAGTGCTATTCCTTTTTTTTGACAAAGCCAAGCTCTGGAGTACAGAACCATAGAAGCATTTAGGTTAGAAAAGACCCTTAAGATCATGAAGTCCAACCGTGTGCTGTGAACCTTCATGCTGTACCTGTTCCTGGGCAGTAAGTCCTGCCTCGGGTACTGCAGAGCCATGCTCTGTTGCTGAGTCCTGTTTGCAGTAAATGAGACATCTGCAGGTACAGGTTGAGGTACATGGCAGTGTGATGGACGTGGCACAGGATCAGCCCAGGGGAATGGCACTGGCTCTAGTTCTCCCTCCTTGTTTTGGAGGCTGGAATTTTGAAGCTGCCTTTCAGTATGAGGGATGGAAAGAAGTGAGCTGCCTCTGGGTGGCTGCTGAGGCTGACCTTGTCCAGTAATCCTCATCTCTCCAGGACTGGTCTCCCCTCAAGGGGCAATCCTGGTCCCTTTCCTACCCTTGTGGATCAGGAATGGCTGGGGCTGCTCATGAAGGCACGTGGGTGAGGGACAGGGTCCAGAGAGATCCTGGCTTCCAGGACACATTCCCACATCTCTGTCGAGGGCAGAGCTCTGCTTTTTATCCCTTCTCTTCCATTAATTGTTTTCAGATAGTTTCCCCTTGTTATTTTCTGCTTTTTTTCTCTTACAGGCCATTTTCTTTCCTCTGTTTACCTCTTTCCCATAATTTCCTTCTTACTGTAAAGGATTATGTTTTCCACGAGAAGTGTTGGTAGAACAGAACTCTGGTAGAACTACGTGATATTTTTGTTTTGAGCTTTTTCATATCCAACAATTAGAAAAGCTGTAGGGCTTTTTAATTACTCTGACAATGAAGAACAAAGTTCCTTTTGGTATTTTTTTGGTCATGCTTCCTTGAACAACTTTAAAATTGTAATTAATATTGTAACTTTTACTGTGGGCTTTTTTGTATTATGCTGATAATGTGGATTTGGAGTTGCATAGGTATATCCCCAAAGGCTGTGCACAAATGAATTCACTGCTACTGATGAGCATTCAAACTGACAAAAACAGTGACACCGAGAGTTTCATGTTGAAAAAGGACGTAACACAAATAATTTAAATATTTTTCTCATGTTTGAGTATATTTGTGGTGTCTGATTGAGCTGGTGAGCAAAATAAAGACAGATGGCAATGAATTCATTCCAACACGTTTTCACTATGGTACAGCTATTCCGACTTCTCGCAGCCCTTTTGCAAATTATTTTCTTGTTTAAATTTCCCTTGCTGCTGTTGTCCTCACCCTGTCTTGGAAATTCAGAGGTAATGTGCTTCGAATATGTATGGAGAATTGATTTTTATATGCAAAATAAAACCGAAAATAACTGAAAGAGGAGCTGCCTGTAATTAACCTATATACTCAGTGGTGCAGTGAGTAAGAATTTAACTTCTACTCTAAAGATCATATCAAAACTCAACAGGATTAGAACAGAGTTTATCATAATTGAATTTGGGTCAGGTGCCCTTCAAATTTTAAAGTTGACATAGTGATTTGCAGTGCTGTGTTTGTTAGGAAGAGTGAGAACATTGCTGTTAATACAAGGAATGAACAGCAAGAGTAGGCACCTGCCCTGGCCTGCCTATGAATTCCCCAGCAGTCACCTCTTTCTCTAGACACTGCCAGGGTGATGGGACCATTGCTGCTGTGTGGGGGAATGGTCAGCAAATATGCTCTGATAACAACCTGTAGCAGTTTATAGGTCACAGCAGAAAAAAGCAAATAGGAATGAGAGGTTGCATCTTGTCCTGCAAGGGCTGTAACCTCTTGTAATTGTTGCTTTGTCCAACAGGTCCTCTGTTCTTGAAGCTTCTGCCCTAAATAAATAAAATCTTCAATGTTTTTATCTTAATGGAATAATTATAACTAGCTAGTAATATATACTATAAATCTAGTAAAGTTCTAGGCTTTAAAGGACTACTTGATATTTCAAGGATTACATTAACCAGTCAGCATCTTGTCTCATTCCTTTGACATATTTCAAAAGTGCCCATTATCTTGGCACTTCCATATGGAGAAGATACTAAAATACATGTATATTTCTGGAAATGCAGAGTTCAATGTCTATGTGAAAAATTGAGCAGAAAACACAATAGTAATGTCGTTTTTACTGTAGCAGAAGTTGTTGCACAGACTCTGCACAGAGTTTGTGTAACTGCTCAATTGGTTTGGTTCTTCTGTTCTTCTATGTCAGTATTGCTATGAAATTTATAGATCTGAGGCAACACATGCCTTGAACATAGGAGATTAAACTTGTTTTCCATTGCTGCTGAGCATCCTAACATGGATGTGCTCTGCTATTATCCCTCCCAGGCCACCTCTCTGTTTGCCCCCACTGCCTGTTGTGGGTGTGTGCATGGGCAAAGTGAGGAGGGCACAGACCTAACTTAGCACTCCCCACAGTACAGGATGTTCTACTGTCTGATTCTGACAGGAACTGCCAGCCCCTGGAAGGGGCTATATGCTGTAGGAGTACTGTCTTAGTAGGGTTGTTCAAGATCAGAGGTAGTACCCTGTGCCCATCATAAAGCTTTGGAGTTGTGAGTGAGGAGGTGTTAAAGGGGAAGGATTAGTCTTCTTGTGGGAGCAATGTCTGTCTGTGCTGCAGCTCAGTGTGACTGGAATCCTGGCAGCAAGTGTTGGTTTTGCCTCTCTCAAAGCACATTTAGTGCTTGTTCCACCCCTGGCAGAGCTCTGGGTGTGCCTGGGGTTTCTGCAGTAACTGCCCTGTAACCAGGTCTGACCTGGACTGCCAGAGCAGTGCTTAGACTAATCTTAAATGAAGTGGCAGTGGGATTGTGGTCAGAAGGCTCCAACCGAGGCAGCTGCAAAAACTAACATTTTCCGACTCTGAATTGACACCATGTCCATTAATGGAAATGTTTTCTCCCTAGATGTAATAGACCAAACAAAAAGAAAAGCATAAATAGTGAGGTTAAAAACTGCTTGCTAAAAATGTAATGCTGTTCTGTGCTGGAGGTGGTGAGAGGACCAGAAGTACTTTGATAGAAGGAAAGAGGTGGAAATTTAAGGGGAGGGAAAAAAAGTAAGGGCTTGTGCATATGCATCATTCTGTGGAGAGGGTAGGAGGGAATATATTGACATCCCTAAATGCAAGTTAGGATTACAAAGAGCCAAGAGGAGAAGTGTGTTCAGGCTCCAGCAGATTTTTTGGGAGAGAGGAACAAAGTAATAGCAATTCAGGGTGAGGCCAACCCATCCAGCAGCCCTGTCCAGGTGGCTGTAAAGCCCCTTGAGACCTCCTCGGGGACAGGGAATGCCAGAAACATCAGCCCCCCTTTCTGTCTCCTTCTGCTAATCTGGAGATGAACCTGGTTCTCCAATGAGACCTTCAGGGGGGCCTGGAGGTAAAAGCCACCAATAAACCCAGGAATCTAAGGGACTGTCAGCCCTTGGAGAGGTGGTGGGTTTGTCAACATATTTTAGAGGGAAGAACTGTGTTTCTGGGAATATGAGTGTCTTCTCAGGGGCTGTGGCTGCCCTTGGGGGCTCTGTTGCAGGGCTGGTTTGTTGGCTGTGCAGTTTGTTCAGCTGTGAACCTGCAAGCAGGTCTTGACCACGTTATCCCTCCTCACCATTCACGACATGTAGCTACCAGTTCAGTGTGTGCCTCTCCCCAGTACCGTTGGGAAAAGGCAGCCATGGAAGAACCAGTGTGACAATGGCAGGCTGGTGATGTGCTCCCTATTTCTCTGGAGTGTACTGCTGTGGCTCAGGAGTGCTGGCACGTTTAACTATGACAAACATAAGGCCCTGGCTTTTATTGCAAGTCTGGTTTACGGAAGAACTAATTTTTTCATTTTTATTCTGTTTTGTTTGCCACCAAAATGGCATGTAATTGAGGGGAACGTGCTGTATTTCTGTATTCTTTGTACGTCTCATACTTTGGCATTTACTGTAGTGCTGTAGCACGTTCAGCATGTGGCGTAGTTTCATTCAGTCCCATCTCTTTTGCATTTCCTACAGTGAAATGATATCATTCCCTCTTTTCTTTTTCATTCTTTCTCTCTCTCTCTCTCTCCTCGCCTTTCCTGTGTTCCTGTCCTGCTTTCCATTCTAGACACCCATTCTCTGGAAACTTTGAGGTAAGGCTTTCACAGAGTCATGTGTCCTGTTTTTCGGTTTGAATTTATTTAGCTCATCACAGCCTGACTTGCTTAGAGGAAGAAATTGCGTTGCCAGGTCCTAGCACTGACAACATGAGAGAACATTTTCACAGGATAGAGGTAGGAGGTATGTCTATGGCAAATAAAAACCTACATTAGACTTGCTCGTGTCTTGAACAGGGTAGCAGTCACATTTCACCATGTGAGGATGGATAACCAAACCACTCTGCTCATGCAGTAACACAAACCAGGAGACTGAGCAGCTCCCACTGCACTTTGTCACTGTGATGCTGCTGGTACCTGACACCCTGTTAAAGCTCATGTGGGGCTGTCAAAATGTGCCCTGCTCATGCTTCTCTTACTGCAGGTGGTTCTGATTCCTGTGTCTCTTTACTAATTGTCATTTTTGTAAATGGAGTGAAGGCTTTCAAGTCATTAAGGTGTAACCTCTGAAATGTCATTGCTAATCTACTCCCTCTCCATCACCGACTGTGGAAAGGCTTGGCCATGTGTTCTTTTAACTCACTCATTTGTTAAGTTCACAGATCATGATATTTCCAGCTTCTGCTGAACACGCTCGTCTTTTAGGAAAATTTAGTAAAGCTCCTGTGTTGGTATTACCCTGGTTTATGTGGTTTTGTTGTGATATTGTCAGTTGGTCCAAGAAATGCTGCTCTTACTGTTTCACCTGGGGAGAAACTGGTGGCAAATGTGACTTGCTCAAAGACAGGAAAGTTTGGTGGCAGACTGGTCCTGCTTGCATGAACTTCCTGAAGCCTGTATTGAGAGGTCTCTGCTCCAGCATGAATTGCTGCAGAGTTAGTCTGACTTTGTAATGAGCTCTCACCCACAGATGAAAAACAGAATCATAGAATTGTAGAATCAGAGCATGGTTAAGGTTGGAAAAGACCTCTAAGAGGATTGAGTCCAACCATAAACCTAGCATTTCTGTGTTCATCGCTGAACCATGTGCCCAAGTACCACATCCACATGTTTTTTGAACTCTTCCGAGACCGTGACTACAACACTGCCCTGGGCAGCCTGTTTTCAGTGCCTGACCCACCCTTTCAGTGAAGAAATTTTCCTTAATACCTAGTCTAAACCTTCTCTGGTGCAACTTGGATCTGTTCCCCTTTTTCTTTTGTTACTTGGGAAAAGACACCAACCCTCACCTGCTTACAACCTCCTTTCAGGGAGTTATAAAGACTGAGAAGGTCCCCTCTGAGCCTCCTTTGCTCCAGCCTAAACACCCCCAGCTCCCTCAGCTGCTCCTCATCAGACTTGCGCTCCAGACCCTTCCCCAGCTCTGGTGCCCTTCTCTGGACACACTCCAGTCCCTCAATGTCCTTCTTGTTGTGAGGAGCCCAGAACTGAAGGGAGGACCCAAGGCGTGGCCTCACCAGTGCCCAGCACAGGAGAGTCACTGTTCTCGTCCTGCTGGCCACACTGTAGCTGATACAAGCAGGATTTCATTGGCCTTCTTATCCATGCTCATGTATTCAGGGTATCAGTTATTTAAAAATATCTTAGCTGTGCTGCATTATTCCCCTTGCAAAGGTTGTGTGTTTTAGGTGAGTAGACTGAGTGTTTATTCGGAAGGTGTGAAAGACTTCAGAGAAGTATGACCTTGCTGTGCAGCAGGATTTCTCAGTGAAAACGCTTTCACATTGAACAGGAAAGAAAGACAAGAAGTTTGTCTGAGGGCCAAATGCGTGATTCATACCATTAGGGTGAAGTTTGGCACTTCATATCATCATCTCATGTCTGAGAATGAGCTTATGCTTCTCCTTCAGAGGCAGGATTTACTTTCTTTCTGGCCCCTTCTTTGACCTGCTCACCAAAGATTCCTGATGCTGCTGAGTGATGATAGATGTGAACAGAGGAGAGACTATCATGTCACCCTCGGCTGGCTGTGGCCTTAGAGGGTGGAAAGAACTAGAGGCAAAATCAGTGCCTAAGAAGGTTTGCTTTTGGCTTAATTTCTTCCTCTCCCAGTCCTTCTATTTTTGATTGTTCGAGGGTGTGGGCTGGGGCGGGAGGGGAATTGGATGTCTGATTACAGGTATGATTTTAGAGATAAAAGTAAAAGCTGGAGGATACAAATGTAAAGTGTACAAAAGTGTGTTCTACTGAGCTGCTTGTGTAGGAGAGAACCTCTAAAGGGTAGAGCTCCAGACTTTGGGTCTTCAATCACTTTTGGAAAGATAAATTCTTCTTGGTACTTCAAGGAAGCAAAATGAGTAATCTTTTTAATACCCAATGATTGGAGCTGATCGAAACTGTAGAAAATTGGCCATCACAGGGATGTTTTCAATGAAATTTCACATTTTAATAGGTGCATGTTTTTGAGAAATCTTATTTTTCTTCATAGTGATACAATTCTGAACTGCAACAGACAAAAGAGTATTTTTGTAGAAATGCCTACAAAAATACTGCTCTGTGTCTGGACCAGATCTATGTAACAGTTGCTAGGAGCCAAAAATGAGTGTGGCACTTCAGAATCTGACTTGATGTGTGGGAACTAATTTTTATTTAGAAAAAAATAAGATCACATGGATGCATAGATATTTTCTTTTTGCTTTTTCCCTAGTTCTCCTTGCCAACTTGGGCTGAAATTAGAACGGTGTAAGTCACTAAATTGCTACAAGAAACCCTGTTTTTTAGTAGCTCTAACTTAGCAACCTAGAATTAAAGTTCATGCGTGTCAGATGGCATCTAAATTATCATGTATACTTTTTTTTTCCCCCTCCTTCAGCAAAACTAAACTTCTAATTTTCAGGGCAGCCTGTTGTCCTCACTTGTGCATGTGTTATTGTTGCTGGCTGCAGAGCTTTCAGGGAGCTTGGTTTCCTGCTTTTCCTGTGAAGGTAACCAGTTACCATGCACTTTGCTCCAAAGTGTGTTCATCAACTGCTCTGAATTCCAAGACTAATGTTACAGAATGAGTAAACTACTTTTTCGTTTTCACCGGGTACGTGTCAGAACATGCCATTTTTTTTACCATCAGTTGTTTAATTAACCATGGTAATTGTTTTCCTGAGTTAAAGAGACATTATGTTTCAAATTCTTTTGGAGAAGAGGTGTTGCTTGCTTGGAGAATCATATTTATATGGGGATTTATAGTGAGAGTCAGTGCACAGGGGAGGCCCATCGTTTCTCTTGATTTAGTAGGGTTTTTTTTCCATCCTGCCATAGCATTCCAGGTTTGCCAGAGGGTGTGTACAGAAATGTTGAGGGATAGTGTGCTTCCAAGATTGTCTCAGTGGAGGTAGGGGGTGGAGATCCATGTGGCAGCAAAAGTCCAAGGGTTATTGATGTGTTAGAAACCACATATCCACCTGAGAATAGGAATTAGTTCTTCTCCCCTCATAAAGGTGCCAGGCTCAACAGCCCAACTGTGCCAGTGTACAGAGCATGGCAACAAACAGGAGGGTGTGAAAGCCACTGTGCAGCAGGAAAACTGTGGAACTTGGGGGGAAAAAAAAGAGAGTTTATGGCTTCTGGAAGAAGAGGCAGGCAACTCAGGAGAGTCCAAGGATGTCATGATTTCATACCGGGAGAAGATTAGAAGGGCCAAAGCCCAGCTAGAACCTAATCTGGCTACTGTTATAAAAAACAATAAAAAATGTTTCTGTAATTAGATTAGGAGCAAAAGGCAGGCTAAGGAGCATCTCCATCCTTTACTGGATGCAGAGGGAAACAGTGACAAAGGATGAGGAAAAGGCTGAGGTATTTAATGCCTTCTTTGCCTTAGTCTTTAATACTAAACCCAGTTGTTCTCCAGTTGCCCAGACCCCTGAGTGGGAAGGCAGAAATGGGGAGCAGAATGAAGCCCCCATAATCCAACGGGAAAGTCTCTGGGGCAGGATGGGATCCACCCAAGGGCACTGAGGGAGGTGATGGAAGAGTTCACTGAGCCACTGTCCATCACTTAGCAGCAGTGCTGGCTAACTGGGGAGGTCCCCTTGACTGGAAGTTGGCAGCTGTGATGCCCATCTACAGGAAGAGCCAGGAGGAGGATCTGGGGAGCTACAGGCCCTTTACAAGAAGGATTTTCCACGAGATGATAAGCATTTTCCGTGTGATCCTGCTTTTGTTTTTCTTTCAGTAATAATTCCTAGCTACTGATCTTTGTTATTTAGCTCCACTACTCTCTGCCTCAAGGGTTTGTGTTAGTGGGTTTCTCACATCTGTGCAGCAAACATCAGAGTACCAGAGGCAATTTCCAGGACTACAGCAGTGTAGCTGGAATCCCAGAGAGGAAATGCTGGCCCTTTGGGATTACACCGGGGCTGTTCATCCCAGTCCACCGCAGGAGTAAATGCTGGGGCTGCATGTTTTGGAATAGTCCCAAATTACAACTTTTTGGCCATGGATTCCCTCTAGCTGGCAGCATTGCAAGTGCAGTACAGTGAGTTCACATCCCATCAGTATTTATTCTTTCTTCTGTACCAAACAAACCAAAGGCCCACAGCGTTGTGTTACAGTAACACCCTTAGTTGGTTCAGACTCTACAGGAGCTCCAGAACCTGTGTATCAGTGAAAAGGTATTATTTTAGAATTATTAGAAATAGAAATATCTTCCTTCTAAAATGTATATGGGGTTGAGGCATTAGATTTTACTTCCTTAAATCAAAGATGAAAATTAAATTTTCAAAGTTGTGAGATGGACCCAGTGAATCCTCGTGCACAAGTAAATTATTTGGATTCTCATGAGTAAGAAGATAAGCCTTGCTAGGGAACCACTGGTAATTTATAAAGTGATTCAGCACTGCTTTAGCATTTATTTTCATATGGCTTTTTGTGTATAAGAGCTGAGTAGGCTGTGTTATGCCCAGGTGGGATATGGAAAAGCTCTGTTTTGTGCATTGGATTTCACTGTATCACTGAACCCACTAAGAGCACGAGGAATTACCCAAAATAAGGTTATAGGAGTGTGCTGAACATGTAGTCATAGCTTTTTAAGTCCTTGGTCCCACAAGTCTTTGGCTTTTGTCATGTTGGATCACCAGGTGCTGTCTCCTGATATGATGCCTAAATAAAAGAATATAACTTGCTTCTGTGCATTTCAGGCAGCCTCAGATATTGTGGGTTTGGATTGAAATCCTTTCTAAAGCTTTCAGTTCCATGGGGACTTACACTGGTGAGACATGTATAAGCTCACAGCTTTTGTAACTCTAATCTTGTTAGTTAAAAGGTAGCATGCTGATAGTTTCATTTCACAGTTGAATTTTTTTAATTATCTCTAAAAGATGGATTTTAGCTTCTCAATTTTGGCCATGAGGTAGCATAACCTACAACACAGTATGCAGAAAGAGACCTCAAATTGAATGTGCTTCGGGTCATTTTTTAGCTCCGAATCTATATTTATCTACACAAGAAAGTTTTAACTTGACCTAAAGGAAAAAAGAACAAATCAATAAATCCAATGAGGGCTTGCAATGTAGCACTGATATAAAATATGATTTATTAAATCTGTAATCGCAAAAATCTGTTATATACTGCTGCCACTGGGGGAATGTAAGAGCTGAATGGTTAAACACAACTTGGTTTAAATGTTCTGTGTTTTGGCTCCACTACAGATAAAGGATGACATTAAAATTGATATTGAACTGAAATATCCAAGCAGCAACTTATACGGATTTTTTTATATGCATACATCAATATATATATATATATATATATATAAATGTGAGATATATGTTACCACCCATATGTAAGTATGTATAATGTGTATGCAGGTATGTATGCAGTGTTTCCTTCACATGATTGTTCCTGAAGGGCAGACATGATCTCCTGGATATACAGGATTCCCTTCGTTTTGTGTGAGGAACTCTTACTTCAGCCAGATGCTCCCAAATCACAGGTTAGCCCTTAGCAAAGCTCAAAGACTTTTAATTTGCCTAATTGATTTTGACCTCTGAGAACTAGCTCATCTTCCAACACTGAGACTTCTCTGCTCTCATTTGTATTTTCCTTAGAGAGAGGGAAATAATGTTCTTTTTCAGTCCTGCCTCTTTGGCCAAAGGGCATGGAAAGCTCCATGGGCTGACCATTAGCAACTGGATGGGGAGAGTCACCTGGTTTTGCAGGTCTAGAGAAAAAGGTTGGTAAAAGGTACCTGTAAGAAGCCATTAAACGTCTTTATGAGAACCTTGTTTGAGCAAAGAGCAACCTTCATACAGAGATTTGTGTTAAAAAAGCAGATGCAAGGAAGGAGGACTTTTTTCTGCTCTGGCTTTCTGAAGCTCTAGATCTGTCTGAATGAGAGATCGGGAGCAAATAAGCTGAGAAAGTGGGAAATACCAGGGAAACTCCAGACAAGGATTCTCTCTTGTATTTTGAATTTAGTTCTTGGATGACTGTCCTGCCCATCACTATGAAATATAATGAATATGAAAAAACTTAATAACAGAGAAGAAAGTTTTAAGATTGTGCTGACTGTTGGTCCACAGGAACTGAAGCAAAAGCTGATCAGTGGAGAATAATTGCAGACACTTTTCCCATAGTCTGGGAAGAGTGTCATGCAAAGGGACACTTCAGCAAAATGGAATTAGATGCTCATCATTGCATGACTAGTTTCTGGGCACAATAAATATGGTATGTCAGTGGTCTGGCTGGGAATGATCTGTCTCCAGGCTTGTTATGTTATCAGAAATCATAGAAGGGAGTCTGCTTTTGGATGGAAAGCTGTGTAGGAATTTCCTGCCACGTCACTTTGCTTTGACCTAAGTTTTCAAACCATTCAGTAAATGGCATTTCCATGCCATATGTTAATTTTGAAGACCACAGATTTTCCAGAATGTGCTATGTGTTCTGTTTAATGCCTGTGCACTGACTGTATACAATGTTTAAGTGCAGAGTTCATGATATTGAGTAAATGAGGCATTGAAAACTTGTAAGAGGCTTCAGGAAAATGTATTCCATATACTTTGCTGGCTGACCCTGAAATACAGAATATCCAGTCATATGGCTTTTACATCCACTTTGATTTTGAAGCCCAGGACTGGAATCCTTGCAGCTCTCTAAGCTGCTTCCACCAATGCACCAGCACTGGGCAGGTACTTGGTACCTGTTAAATGATTTCTGAGTTTATATTTACCTCCCTAGGTGATTGATCCTCAGAGCCTCCCTATGGGCTGACCCTAATCACTGAGTAGCATAAAAGAAGAAATATATATATATATATATATATATATATATATATATATATGTATGGACAGATGGATGGATGCATATGTATGTATATATACATATATAATATGAAAGGGCTATTCCATGAGGTGGTATGTGTCATTCCAGAAAAGCTGGATCAGGGTGTGATCTCTGGAAATGGCTGGCACCCATAGTTTATTGCAGCATCATCCAATTCTGAATTTTATGAAGTTTTTGAAGACAGGGATCGAATGGATCAGGTTGAGTGTGTATGTAAGAGAACATTGTTGAACACACAATGGGAGCAGAGCTATATTTCCGAACTGTTGGTGGGGATTTTTTTTTTTTTTTGCATTCTTTTTGCCAGATTCTGGGACACTGCTGGATTTTAGGAATATCTTCCTGGAATGGCAGTATGACTTTGCAGAGATAAATGTTGCTTTTAGACTTCCTTGGAAGAAAAGCTGTATAAAAAAAAATCTGTAGTGAAATAACAGCTTGTTCTCTTTGCTGTTCTTCTGTCTGCTCTTTGTCATGCCCCTTCTTTTCTCCCCCCCCCTTAATGTCCCACTTACGCCGTGTGCTGCAGGGTAAGTGCTCGAGCAGCAAATGAACTGGGTAGGAAGAAGCTCCATTTTTCTGAACAGTTATCGCCTTGCACCCTACTGGCACTTGACAGCTTGGACTCTCCAAACTCATGAAAACCATGGCAGTTGTGTTTTCGTATCTATTTTTACTGAAATGCTATTTTGCTCCCGTAACTTTGTGTCGGTGTCACGTGTGCTCAGGCAAAAGGGGCTGAGAACTGTGCCTTCTCTGTTTTGCATCCTGCCAGGCTTGGTGCAACGAGTCAGTAAATAACATTTTCATCTATGAGCTTTTGAGGAATTGTGACTCTCCTCTGATTGGTGGGAAAATAATGGGTTGCAGAACTAATGCTGAGGAATGGTTGGTGATAAGGGGAAATAAAGTAAACATCAGCGCTATGTAGTGGGTATCGTTTGAGATTATGCAAGCAAAAGAATGCCTTAATAGAACTGAAATCCAAAATGTTGCGCAGAAAATCTGGGAAAGTGACTTTTTGGTGGTTGTTCTTATAAAAGATGAAAGGTGAACCCTGCACTTTGCTATTCCTGAATAGCTCATCTGCTGACAGAGGTGTCCAGCTATTGCTTTGCTGTATTTTCTGAATCATGTGGCTTGTCATCAATAGTGCTGTGGGATTTTTTTTTAGTCTCTCCTCCAGTTTTGAGAAAAGAACACAAAAATTCTTTTCCATTTAGTTTGCACAAATCTAGTGGTGTCTGTAGTAGTCTGGGGGATCTGAACTTGCAGGTTGGTAACATTTGGATGCAGTTTCATAATCTGTTAATCACCATTCTGACCAGATGAACAATGAACATCTTTTTTAAAGTATTTTTGAGTGACTGTGAATTATCCTAGATTACTTTAAGATTTTTTTTGTGTGTTTGCTTCTGCCTGGGTTTATCACTGAAAATAATTTATCATCTTGTCATTCTAATATTCAAAAAGACATGTTCTGTTCTGTCAATTATCTTGGAAGGTTTCTTGGCTTTGGTTTTAATTTATATATTGTTTATAGTTGAAAGATATTTTGCATCTTGGAAATTTTCCAGATATCTCTGAAAATACATGGTTTCTCCCAGTTTCTGGAGTGTCATTTCAAAGAGCACAGCAGGTAGTAACTACTGCACATTGAACACTTATGTAGGGTGTGTTTCCCACTGCAGGATCTCATAACTGATTACATGTCAAGCCCTGGAGAATTTCTCAGTTTTTTCTTAGGAGTTCTAAACATCAGTTTAGAACTAATGGAATTAATGACCTATTTCTGCTCCTGAATATTTAAGGAACTACCCTCTTGTGAGCTACAGGACCTCACTTTGGTAACTGAAATTGAAATATATTCAACACAGAATTATTGTTTTCAATCCTGATCTTACACTTTCATTCTGTTTTTCTGTTATTCTTTGTCTGGATCAGGGCAATTAAATGCAAAATTACGTGTCTGAATTCCCTGGGAGGATGTCTGAACCAACTGCTAAGGAGCCTGTGAGCCTCCCTGTGGCTAATGCTAGCTGTGGTCACCTCTGACTTAACACCAATAAAAATGCTTCAACAACTTCAGCCCCATGGAAAAGAGGATGTCCTGTTCACTGGTAGGGTGGTTTCAAGGGAGTTCCAATAACACTATCTCTTTTTTTTTTTTTTAATGCTGATATGTCCTTTGATGATCTAAAAGAGTGAACAAACAGTGCTGTATCAAAAGTGACAGATTACAGTAAATTAGATGAGTCTCTAAATGCCAAGATGAAAAAAAATTCAAAGGTATCTAGAGAAATTCCAAACGCAGCCAAAAAACTACTTTGAGATTCAATCTGTGAAAGGACAAGCTAATGAATTTAGGGTTTCTAATCCAAGATAAATAAATCAGAACTGAGAGGGGGAAGGCCTGTGAAGCTCTGGGAGATGTAGGGGTAATAAAGGACTGACAAATAGGCATGACTGTGTGACATGATGAAGCAGCAGAAATGACAACTATAATAATGTGTAGTGCTGAGTCCTGGAAGAAAGAAGCAGAAAACCACTGCTGTCTGTGATAGCAAGAGTGGATGTGGAATAGCAGTTTCGTTTTGGGGAGCAATGTTATAAAAGCATTAGGGGAGATATGAGAGTTGGGAGGAGTTGTGATTACTCTAGGACAGAGGCATTTCTGGCATTGGTAGGTGTGAGTGTATGGACAGATAATGGCAGAGACAGGAGAAGTGCCTTAAACAGAGAGGAAAAGCCAGGGTAGAGGAAGTAAAAATTATGTGGCAAAAAAAAGCCAGCACAAATGAAGTTGCTGACCAGAAGCCATTCTAACATTTGGAAATCCTTTCAGAAGGTGTAAAGGCATGACTTCTGTTCCCTGCCTCAGTATTCAGCTCTGGAAAGCATGCTGCATGGTAGGATACCCCATTTTAATTGTAATTTTGGAAAGATATTGACTGGGTGCTGTCATGGGTCTCTTCAGTCCCAGCCAGTGTATCAAATAAAAGGCAAGGAAGGAAAAAGTGTGGGTACTGTGGCAATGTGATAGAATTTGCTGTTACCATAGATACTTGTGACTGTACATAAGCATTAAACTGGTATGGCTTAGCTCCCTATGAAAAGCTGCTGTGGCTTGATTTCCTCTTCATGCAAACAGCTTGGAATATTTGGGAATTTTTATGATAATTTCTTATCCATGTGTACCTCTACAACCATCTCATGAAATTAGGGATTGCAGTTGTAGGCAGAATCCCAGAAGAGACCGAGGACGTTTGTGCAATAAAACTAAAAATCAGATTTGCCAGGCACGTGCAATCAAAATATGACTAAAGTGGGCAGCCCTGTATTCTTGAAATTACCCGTATTTTACCTCCTTGTGACAGACAAGTCCCTTCTTTCTCTGAGCCATCATTATCTTGTTGATATGGGCCTTTTTTGTAAATTGCTTTGAAATTAGCTAATGAAGAATGGTAGACAAGAGATGATGAGTTCTGTCAGGAAATGTGTGTTTTAGCTTTCTTGTTACTTCTCTTCAGGGCAACCTGGAGGCGTTAGTTTTACTGGAACACAGTGAGCAGGGGAAAGGTGTCTGATTTAGACACCAAAACCCGGTTTTAAAATCTAAACCTGCACATTTCTGTATTTCTTGTAATTGTGGGAGCTTGTCCTCTTGTTTGAGTGTGCTTTTGAGGAAAGCTGGCTCTCTCTTTTTCATAGCCATAGCAACGAGTCACCGCTATGGGTTTTCAGACTTGGCTGTAATCTGTTTTGGTCCAGAAGAGGGACCTGAACTTGCACTGGAAATCACCTACCTGTCGATCAGACCATTGGGTGGCACCTCTAATAATACATCTCTCTTCTCTCCTTAGGTCACTGCTTTTTATTTCTTTTATGTCCTTGGAAATGGCTGCTAATAAATGGTAACCATGTATTATTATTATTATTCTTTTAAAGGCACATACTCGGAAAAACCCCTGTAATTTTAGAATAGAATATCCTGAGTTGGAAGGGACCTACAAGAATCATCAAAATCTAACTCCTGGCCCTGCACAGGACAGCCTCAAGAATCCCACCATGTGCCTGAGGTTGTCGTCCAAACACTTTTTGAGCTCTGGCAGCCTTGGGGCTGTGTCCACTGCCCTGGGGAGCTGTTCCAGTGCTCAACCACCTTCTGCAGGAAGAACCTTTTCCTGAGATCCAACCTTAAACCTCCCCTGACACAGTTCCAGGCCATTCCCTTGGGTCCTCTTTTGGCAGCAGGACGTGGGTGCTTATGAGCACATCTGGAGCTTCAGTCTGAACTGGCTGAGCTCAGGGCAGGTACCAAATTTCTCCTGCCCTTTGTTTCACTCACCTGATTCCCAGAGAAGTTTTAATTTGATACAGTAAATTAACTCTCTTCCAATGAAGGGATCTGTTTTTAAAATATTGAATTTGTTACGGGGCAGGGCTTTGCTTCTCAGAGCATGACTTTTATACTCCTACTCTTCACAGGTTAGAAGCACTGCATATTCCCTGACTTTTCCATAATTTTCTGTTTACTTCTCAGTCCCTGGGTTCCTTACCTGGGGCTCCCCCTTCAGAAGTTCAGACACGTGCTGGGCTTCTGTCTTTGGTGATTTCCTGGTGTCAGATGGAGCTCAGACCCTCACTTTTCCCTTTGGAAAGGCAAGCCTGGATATTTTTCTTCTAAACAGCTCCTTGAAGTTTTGCTCAGCAGTTAATGAATACTGGTGTCTCTAGCTCAGAGCAGGTGGAGGAGAAAGGAATCTGTGGCCTTGTGGTTCCAAGCTCAGGAATGTTTTGGAATAATAAATATATTTAATGTTTGTATATAATAAATGTTGAAATTTTCACTCATACTGTTTATTTAGAAGTTTTACTACACACAGTAATTGTAGACTTTTCAAAAGTTTTTTTTATATTTCTAATGTCTTGTAAAAGTAAGTCTTGGGGGAAGAACAATTGTTTATTTTGTTACTTTAATACATGCAGTAAAGACCACCAAAAAACCCCAAACAAACCCCATTAATACTTGAACTGCAAAGTTCAACCTACTTAAAATTTTGACAAGCTGAAGGGAAACTCATTTAAAGGAAATGCCATCTTCCTGCTTGTATTTTGATTAACTTCCAAGTAGTGTGAAATGTTGAAAGTTGCTTTCTTCTCCTTCTCCTGATTTGGTATTAGCCCTTCTTTACCAAAGGGACGTGTGTGACTCTATTCTCCATGACATTTTTGATGACACTTTTGTAATTAATTTCCCCAGGTTTATGTCAGTTCTTCAAACATTTCATTTTTGCATCTCAACACCATTTACTTTCCTCTTTTCTGCTTCTCAATCCCATTGGGAAGCAGCTGACACATCAAGGAGCTTGCCGAAATTAAGGTGAAAAAGGTAAATGGAAATATGAGCCAGTGAAACAACAAATGTCATCTTCATTGCCAGGAGATGGACAAGGACTACAGTTCCTCAGCCACCACAAACCCATGAGCCCCACTGAGCAGCAGTTTCTCCTTGCAGGCTGCTGAGGCCCAGGTATAACAATTATCCTTTGCTTATTTGCTCAGTTTGGAAGGTAAAGCTCCTTTTAGGCTCCCTGAGATGATTTCCTTCACAGCTCTGAATCAGCCTTGATTTAGAGATCCCTCCCCATTGCCTATGGATGAGGCTGAGGGTGATGAGCCGCCCCTGTTCAGTGCATGAGCTGACTGTGGTGTCTGGGTGATGACTCAATGGTGCAGTGAAGGAAGAGCATTTCCATTCACTCAGCTTCCAAAATTATAGATCACATGCTTCAGCTGAAGGAAAAATACATCCAAAGAGATGCAGGACTGGTGTCAGAACACTCTTCTTGCTGCGCTTCCTACACTTTATGTGGTCATTGTTTTCAAGAAGAACCTCTAGTCCCATTTGTAACTTAGAGAAGTGTAGAAAAAAAAATGAGATGAGATTTAGGGACTATGTAGCCTGCAGAGCAACTACCTTTCATTTACTTGCTGCTCCACCAGCCTTAGAACTGTCAGCTAAGCCTAAGAGTTTATAATTTATTTCAGCTGGAAGGCAAGTAATTATATTTCTCGACATGCCACCTTTTACTTTGCCTTGTTCTAAGAGACACAGTTGGCAGATTAAGGACCTTTTCTGTAATTTATGTTCATCAACAAGTCTCTCATCAGTTTCTCTATCATTTCCTCTCTTGCACTGAGAACTGAGCATGCACTGCACCCTTTGGTGAGCAATGAGGGAGCCTAAATCCCTGCAACACGAGCAGGGCTGGGTCCCTGAGAAGCTCCAAAACTGCACGGCAGAAATCCGGCCTCTTCCAAACCCAGCCTGTGTGCTCAGAGAGGAGATGGCTTAAAAACTGAGTTGACCTGGGAGGACAGTCCCATTTCCACTGAAATTTCAGTATTTTTTCTGAAGGTGGCAAAACCATGCACCATGTTTTAAGTACAGGTCTAAGAGGGAGAAGATGATTAGAAAGAGAAGTTAAGTTAGTGCTGACTGAGAACAGGTAGCCCTGAACAATCGTATGTTCAGCTTGCTTATTTTTCTAGTCCTTGCTGGCTCCTTTCTTCCTTTACCTTGTCCGTTGCTTCTGCTTTGTCCCTGGCATGTTTGCAGCTGTGATTTTGCAGTACATGTATGGGTGTTGGGATCTGTGCATATTTTTTAAGTGCCAAATATAATCTTAGAAATGCTCAAGTGCATTACACAATTCCAGGATGTGGAATTTCTGGTGTGAAAGCCAGGTGATGATGCCTAATTTTCTTGTTTAAAAAATATTATCTTTCCATACATATTTCACACACACACACAAAAAAACCCCAAAACAAAACAAAAAAAACAAAAACAAAACTCACTTGTTCAAATCTCAGGTAAAAAGGGATCTTCCCAAGTGTGCTGCTGACAATTTGTTTAGCATGTCAATTTTTTTTATTTTAAATCTTTTTTGTGTTGAAGTTGCCTGGTTTTCTAGCTGAACAGCACCTTCAATTGGTTTTTAAGTGACACAGGATCATCTTTCTCCATCCTAGGAATGTCTGCTTTTCACTAGTGCTTCCAGTTCCTTTAGATACTGTGGATAGCTCTGTGTGTAAACCACCAACTGATGCTTCATATTGCCAAGGGACTGTGGCAGGGGAACAGTTGTTTCTCCTGGATCTCTGTGTATTTGGTGCTAGGATTTCATACCATTAAAACACCTTCTCCTGGGAAGCAAATAAAGCTACTTGTCTTGCTCATCTACTGAAGTTTTGTTTAAAAAATTCAGAGTTTGGAACACCTTTTCATTTTTGCTTAAATGTACTTGACTTCATTCCGCTGAGGAATATATATCTATCTTTGGGAACAGCTGTGGCAAATGGACATTTGGGACTACTGTTTGCAGGTTGAAGAGGAGGAGAACTTTTAATAAACAGAGTTCTGTAATATAGATATAATTTTTTTTTTGTGGTACTGTAGATGGTCTTCCAAACCAGGATCTTAAAATTTATTGAGGAGGAAGGTGCAGTGATGTAATAGGATTTACTGCACCTGAGGGGAATGTCTATAAAGATCTCTAGTGTAGTACACAGGGCTTAAAGTGCCATGAAAAGTTTGTGTGCATTAAAATAGGATGTCAACGCAGCAGGTCCACACAGCGGGGACTCTGCCAGTGGCAATTGTATCGACTGCCCAGCATGGGGCTCCCCTAAGCAGGGACTTTACCGACTAGAGTGAAAAACCTTTTGTTTTTAGGTTCCTTGACATCATGAATGGCGTGTGCAGATGTAAATAAACTGCCCCGTGTTGTACATTACACGCTTCATCGTCTGGAAATCTGGAGACAAATGCAAGTGTTCAAAGGGTGGAAGGATGAGAGACACAGAGTATGTGGCTGGTGAGGGCAGGCTGGGGGAACTGGCTCTCTTCAGACTAAAGAGGGCTCTGTGATTGCAGTATATAAAAGTCTGTTGTGAAGAGAATTTTCATGGGTTATTATCTGGCTGTTGCAGAAAATAAGAGATGTAAATAGTGAATTTTGACTTAGGAAATACTCTCAAGCTACAGAGACTGTGAAGCATTAGAGCTGGATGCTTGTGGAAGTCATGCAATCTGCTTCACTGATTGATTCACTACAGGTTAAAGCCCAGCTAGATGATTTCTAGTAAAGGCAGGTAATATATGCTTTTTATCCCGCCTCAGAACAGAGGAAAAGGAAACAGCCACTTGAAGTCACTGCCAGCTCTTTTGACTTGTTTCCATCTGTATGTTACAATAAGGAATGGATATTTAGAGTTGCTGTAAGTTTAAATAACACTACACAGGGTGTAATTTTCTTGCCCATCTGTGTGAGGGCACCCAAAGATGACCCCAGTGCTGGTCTAGAAAAGCAAGTCAGTGTTAAACCTAGTAATGAATACAGGACAAAATACCATTCTGCAAACAAGGCAGCTGTAGTTTTATCTTCATATCCTACAAAAATAAACGTGTTTTTTATCAGTGAATGTTCAAAATAGGAGAAAATCAGAGGATTTCAAGTATGAAGACCCTGGCAATTACATATCCAGCTTCTTACCTGAATCAAGAGGTAGATTGGACAGAAACATACTGGCTGGTGTTATCCAGTGCCTGGGGACTGATGCACATGGTCTTGTTGGTAATGTAAATGGGCTGATCAGGTTGGGAGTGGAAGCAAGATACCATCTGTAGCCTAGAAGTAGATTCCAGATGTCTTAAGACTTGGTGTCTTTCCATACTCACTGAAGGAGCTAGTTCCTAAAAAATGTTGAACATTTTACTGTGTTGAATTGCATGGAAATTTAAGAATCCCAAAAGAGATTGCTCATTTCATCCAGCCCAGACATTATCCTTGCTAAGCCGGGAAAGGAAAGGTGGTGTGGTTCCACCTTTGCCAGAAACTGAGCTGTGCCCTAATGAAGAAATGCTTTCTGAACTTATTAAGAGTCCGGAAAAAAGAAAAGCTATGTGCTGATCTTGTTTACTGTTTTAAAATCTTCCAACAGAAAAAGCAATTTAAATCACTCAACACTTTAAAGATAATTATATCAACATGGAGATGGGCTTTACTTTGAGACTTCTTGTTGGAAAATCAAACCCAGGTCCAAACAAGACTTTTGTTCTACAAATGTAAAATTAGATGTGTGTTGCAGTACCAGATAAAATCTAACAGTTGCATTTAAAGATAACCAATTATTTATGCATTACATAAGATTAATACAGAATCACAGAGTGGGTGAGCGTGGAAGGGACCACAGTGGGTCACTGGTCCAACCCCCTGCTCAAGCAGGGTTATCCCAGAGCACATGGCACAGGAGTGCATCCAGACAGTCTGGAATATCTCCAGTGAGGGAGACTGCACACCCCCTCTGGGCAATCTGTTCCAGTGCTGGGTCTCTGCACAGGAAAAGTTCTTCCTCATGTTCAGGTGGAATTTCCTGGGCATCATTCCTGGGCCTCTTGTCCTATTACTGGGCACCCCCGAGTAGAGTCTGGTCCATCCTCTGACCCCTCCCTGCAGGCACTGACAGACAAGGATGATGTCTCCTCTCAGTTGTCTCTTCTTGAGGCTGAACAGGCCCAGCTCCCTCAACCTTCCGCCGTAAGAAAGATTCTCCAGTCCCTTCATCATCTCTGTCCCCCTCTGGTCCTGCTCCAGGAGCTCTGTGTATCTCTTGTCCTGAGGAGCCCAGAACTGGACTCAGCACTCCAGATGTTCCTCACCAGGGCTGAGTGGAAGGGCAGGATCACCTCCCTGAGCTGATTTGAACTCACTGAGGTGGCATCTGCCCCTTCATCAAAGTCATTGATGAATAAACTGAGCAGTACTGAGCCCAGTATTGAACTTTGGTGACACCCCTAGTGACAGACCTCCAACTCTACCACCAGTAAACCACTACTGGAAGAGTAAAGTAGCTCTGGAAAACTGCATAAAGAAAGGGATTTATGGAAATGTAACTCTCAAACTTAATCTCAATCACTTAAACATCTGATATTGACACTTCCATTTTCATAAAATAGCCATTCATTGTATTAAATTTTTTTTTTTTTGTGCTTTTACTTTTCCTGTTGGCCTACTGGGAGTGAAAGAGAGGCTAAAATCAGAGATGGTGATGATGTGTTTCTTCCCTGTGTCTTTTATAATGTGCAGGTTAATTCTTCTTCAGCATTCAGTCATATGTGCTGCCTCAGACTGAGGATAATTTCAACAGAGCTGTGACAGGCATGAACCTCATCTTCCATATGTTGTCCCTGGGACATCTTTTCAAAACCTGAAAAACAAATTCAATAATAGGCAAGGTCCTTTTTAAAGGAAGGACATGTAGGGTTTTATTTCATCTGGAATACCCCTTCCAAGCTCACTTTCTCCTGCTAGGTTTGTTTCATATTTGATTAGTTCTAGAAGATGGATTTTGACATTTAAAGTATGTGTAATAGAAAGAGAATAATGACATAGTTGGGATTACAGAAAAATATTTGCCCTTGAAAATAGTAATGCATTGTTAAATACCGGTTGCATCACATCTGAGTATAATAAAATAAAAGTGGAAATTGAGTGATTGTGTTGGGAATGAATAGTCTCAGTGTGCGACAGAGGAAGACAGAAGAGGGAACCTTGGCAATTCTAGTAATGTAGCACAGCTGAAAATGGATTTTGTAGGATGAGCTCATTGGGTTTCCATAGCTGATGGTCTATATTTTGTTTTTAATATCCCAACATTTTTTTTAAAAAAAAACAGTAATTGTGAAAAAATTGAAAAAAATTTTTTAAAAGGTACTTAAATTTAATATAACCAGTGATCTTCCAGCCAGTTCAGAGCTCACATAAATCCTTGCAGAAGCTCTCCCAGGTGCCACGGTGTGTTGATTCCTCAAATAAGGGGTGCATTTGTGTGACTGTCCTGTTGGTGCTGCTGAGGGGGTAAAAGTCAGGTTTTGCTGGGTTGAGGAAAGCAGTGGTTATTTACAGGGTAGATCATGCCTGATTTGTAGTGTGGCTCTGGTGAGCTGTGTTGGCACAGCTGGGTTGAGCTGAGGGCTAGAACAGGAGGTCAGTGCATGAGAGAAGGATGGGAAAAGATTTAACATCTGTTTCCATGACAGCCAGTGGGTCGTCTGCAGTGGGTATGGTTTGGGGGCTCTGGAGCGTACAGATATTTCCTCAATTCCCCTCTTTCCTGCATAGCTGTATGCAGATGTGTTTATTCTCAGTTTTCTGGTCAGGGATAAACTGTGGGAGACTAGAAAAGCTGATGAGGAGTCCACTGTGACCATCAGGATTGGTCACAGCTGTTTTGGTTTTGTAGGTGGTTGGACTATTTTTTTGTTTCAATTCAAATCATCAAAGTCAACTCTGTGGAGAGTTTCTGGCAGGTTATTAGTTCTCAAATCAAACTGAAGTGATGGCAACCACCTGCTGTAGCTGGTGCCTATGATGGGGCAGTTCAGTTGCTGACAAAATGAGAGTGAAAAGGCTAGTTTTGCCTCTGTCTTTATTCCCATTAATGGTCCTTATTATTCCACATAAGCTATGCACTGGGGTTCTAGCTGTTGATCTGAGTGTTTATGAAGGGGCTTGGTCACTGTTGGCTGAGTTGTCTTTCAAATTGTCATTCACTACCAGGGAAGCAAAATTTACACTGTGAGTGCATGAAGAAAGTTATAGAGATAGGGAGCAGTATGTTCACTGTTGATCTGCATACTTTTGCTCAGTTTTATGTCAGGATTAAATTTTTCTTACAGTGTAATTCTTTTTTTTTCCTTTTCCTTTCCTTCCTGTTTTTCAGCTGTCCTTAATTCCTATTGACAGTAACTGAATTGAGTTTTGTCCTAGTTCTAGTAATTACTGACTAGAAAACCAAACCCTAGGATCAGGGAATCATAAGGAATGAAGCCTTCTCCAGCTCTGCATTCCCCAGAGCCCACCATAGCTCAGTTCTCCGTGCTGTTGTTAAAGGTGGCTCTCAGAATACTGTTATTAATAAAGTGTATTGGCTGGAAGGGAAATGCAGGAGTCCTTTGTTAATAACCTTTTATCCAACTGGAGGAAATCTGGGCTTGATTCTTGGATCTAAGCTATGTGCTTCATTTACTTACCTACTCTTGCATTTTCTCTGGCCTCTGCCATTCTGGTAACTGCACACTGTTGGAATTTGCCCAACACCTCTGTACTGCTCCTAGCAGAGACATCCCTGGGGCTCATAAGTCTCCAGCTGTGGAGAAGTTTGTTGTGCCTCTGGCAAGTTTAGGCTGTAACAAATGCAGTGCAGTTAAATAAATGATTCCCTGTTTGTCGTGCTGTAGGCACCCACTCCTGTTTTTAAAGATGTCTTTCCTTCTTGCTGAGGGTTTCATCCTTGCACCTCAGGGCAAGAGCTGGTTGTCAGGGTATGGACCACAGCTACTACCAGGTTGTATGAGATGTGCTCCCCATCTCTAACCTGCAAAAGACTTAAGAAACTTCATCTTCCTTTCCCTTTGTGGAGGAATTGGGGGATTACTCATGGCAGAAGATGCTGTAGCCCAGCTGTGTCCCTTCCCTCCATGGATATAGCAAACAGCTAAATCTGTTCTCCCGTAGTGTGCACTTCCTGAACATGGGAACTGTTTTTCCTCAAATTCCAGTGAAGGTGAGACTTGGTGCAGACCTTTTGTAATCCTTTCAGGAAGGGACTTTGGGAGCTCAGTTGCTGTAGGCTGCATGCCTTAGAGCATTCCTTGTGCTATTGTAATAACTGCCTGTCCCCTGTGCTCTGACTGTGTTGTGACACCTTGTCTCAGGGACACACATATTTTCCTGGCTCCCTAAAACAGCTATTCCTCACTATGGAGATCCCCATATGCAGACAGGCAGCTGTTTACCTTTCCCCTGGCTCACAACCATGTCTACTCTGCAGTGCTCTTTGTGACTTCCCTGGTGGCCTTTCACATTTCCAGACATACTGATCTTGTTGTGTGCTGTGTCCCAGCTCACTTTACTCTAAAATACAAAAGTGCCTCTTCTTCTTTCTCTCTCTCTCCTGTAACAGTTGTGGCTTGTGTCATTCCACTCTTGAGAATTCTTCAACGACTTTCAGTATTCTTTAAAATTCTGTTTGCCCATGTCTGATGCCGAAAACTTTCTGTTATTTAAACATGAAGGTCTTTGCCAGTAAACTGGCTTTCCTGATTGATATGACTGCTCATTGTTGTGTTCAAGCAGTGGCTTTTTTTTCTTGGTGAAGAGGCAAAGTCCATAATTTCAGGCAAAATGAATCATTTGTTCCCCAAGTGATCACCAAGTAATGTGCTGTTATGTTTCTAAGACTGATGTCTCCGAGCTTTGGTGCCTCAGAACTTTTGGAAGTAATTGTGGGAGACTGTAGACACCTTTGTGGAAGTAGGCAGGTTAATGTATACACTTATGTGCTATAAGTATGTATTAATAGATATATATATAAAATATATTTTATATATAAATATATGTATTATACACATATATATATCACAAATGCCTAAAGTCAGCATATGTATTCTGTGGTGGGATGTGCTCCCAGAAGAGTCAAAAAAGTCTCTTATTCTCTTTAGAGAATAGGAAGCTGTTTGTAAGGTGCTTGAGATTCTTGGGAAATTAAGCCAGTAGGATGGACCGAGTGGGACAGGAAATTAAATCACGAAGCAACTGAGTGGATGGTGATGCCAGAGAAAAGCCTAAGCACTAGAAGTGAGTGTATGTGCTCTGTGGGAACAGACACATGGAAAAGCAAGAGTTAAAGGGCATGTTTTGCATCAGGGATGGCAAAAGTGACAGGTGGATGAATGTGAATTTTAGCTGAAGTATTTAGTTCAGTCCTTCAGAAATTATCCTTTCAAGTCTGAAGTGACAGCACAATTAGCCAATCGTGGGCAAAGAATATTGTGCAGCAGTAAAAGATGGATTGTTAGACTAATATATGGATACATGGTGTAATGGGACACCTAGAATGGGTTGAATGTGTTAAATATGAATAAGCAAAACAGTGTTTACTCCAGTTTTGTAAATATTTCAGCTCCTCTGGACTGCTTATTTCTGTGTAAGGACTCACACTGGAATGCTAATCAACACATCCAGCCATTAATCTATTTTATAGGCTCAATATCACTGTTGTTGATGTAAAAAAATATATCTTAAGAAGTGGTAATGAGTCATAGTTGGGACTCTACAGTTACTGTTGGATACTTCTCCATGGGTTTAAAAGACTTCCTGCAAAAAATGAGATACACTGCGAAAGTTGCTGATGATGCTGATGCTGGTTTAGATTATGTTGGGGTCAAAGTGATAAAATTGACAAACTGCAGGGAAAATGCAGTCAGCTTATTCCCTTGTTTCCCCCCAGTGTATATTCCGTGCTGTTCAGCAAATTTATGCAAATGTCAGTAATATAGCAAATAATCTGTCCAAAGTCCATCTAGGTATTTTGGTGAGGTTACTTTCTGCCCCTTATGGATTCATTTATGCTTGAAAATTCAGGAAAATTAACCACATGCAAAATGACTATAATATATTTGTTAGGTCTGTGCTTTCTCAATAGGTCACAAAGGAGCTGTTCTGCAAAAAACTTGTTCCTAGGAAGTGACTGTTTTTATAAGGCTCTTCAGACCTAAGTGTGCTTCACAGAAACTGTTTCCATTTTCATAATTCTCCCACTCCTGTCCCTTTTCTCAGTTCATTAAACTTTTATTAAATGTTTATAAAAACAAACCCATTTGACTCTTTGGAAACTATTTGTCCAAACTATAAAGAGGAACTTGGGGAGGGGGAGCTTGGCACAAGCAGCAAAGCTGCAGTCCCTGAAACTTGCCCCAGCTGATTTCAGCCAGCCTATGTGTTCGAGTGGATCAGAGTAAGATGGAGAGAGAGAAAGCAGAATGCAAGATGACAAAAAGGAATAAACTGGCAGTGAACCAGGCTGGATGCTCCGAGAGGGAATAGCTAATTGCATATCATTAGTAACGTTCAGATACTGGTACCCACGCACCTGAAGAGCACTGGCTGCTGTTACAGCAGTCCTGGCTGGTTCTGCCTTGTGTTGTGGTGGGTTGGTTCCTTTAGTCTGAAACACAGGTTTGGTTTCAGATCTGTTTCCCACCCAGCAGGTTACCCTTGCTCAGTATTTTGCCATCAGGAACGGAGAGAGCCCTTGCCCTGGAGAGCTCGAGGTTTGTAAGCAGGCTCTCTGGGTCACTTAGGTTATGGTTTAGCCCAGTTCCTTGTAGTAAAAAAAATGTCATTGGCATGCAGAATCAATAAAATAATCTTTCCACCAGAGGAACTGTGAGAGGAAGACTAGAACTAAGAGGGAGGACTTAGAAGCAGACAATTATATTCCTGGTTTTTGAATGCAATGCTGTGAAGTGGGAAAGTGAAAACCATTTCCCTCTTAGTTTTTCAATAATAAAGGAATAAAATGCCTCCTGTGTGCAGTGAGCATGCTCACATGGGAATGCTAGAGGCATTGCTGGAGTCTTGCCTGAGTAAGAACAGCAGGATGAGAGCCCCCTGGAGCAGCACTGATGTGCAGCCGAAAGAGATAATGGAAGAGTGGAAAGCACCATCATTTAAAGGACACATCATGAAGCAGCATAAGGAAGTGTTTCTACAGACAAAGATAAATTGCCATGTGCAGTCGTCCCACCCATCAGCCAAGAGGAAAAATAAATTCTACTTATGAGAAATAATAGAGCTGCCTTTGTAGGAATGGTGCAATGCAGAGTTAAAGAGGTCCTGATGGATTTCCCCGAAATCAGAACATCACTGTGAGTTTGGAGTTTATAAAGGCATCCAGAAAGATGTTTTGTAGGCTCAGTTTCTATTTTGCAGTTGTTTCTCTTTATTGTACAAAGCAGCCATAACTCAGACTTGCCATAAGTTTTCAAAGAGTTGCTCTTCATTGCCCTTGTTTTTGTACAACTGATTAATGGGCATTTTGGGCTTGCACCACAAAGGTTATTTTAACTGTTGAATATGGTTCAGCTGTCCTCAGCTGAACATCTTTGGGCTCCTGGGCCAGTAACACCTCAGTGGGGCTGGAAAATGAAGTAGATTTTGGTAGTGCTCTGTTGTAGGTCCTACCTCCCTGTTTTCCCTTGGGTTTACCCTGTTATTTCTCCACCTTGGCAGGTGCTGTGCTTTCTACTACACTCCGCTCCTTTTACTGGCACTGCACCATCCTTCTTTATTCAGTGCAGCAGAGTGGGAATTTCAGAGACATGAAGCAACCTCAACAGTTACTTGAATTTTTACTGGGTCTTAACTTGAATGCTTTTATTATACTAACAAATGGAAATCTGGGAGCCATTAGAAAAGCAGTGGCACTGAAATGGCCTTAAATTCACCCTTGATCCTCTAATTACACTTTCCAAGATACTATCTCATTATCTAAAACTCAACTGTGTCATTAGTTATATCTCATTTTTGTAATTACAAGCTATATATTTGTCATATCTATGAAAGCAGAAAATATTACCATTATAAATCTATGGTTTATACAGCCTCAGCTGGAATTGCTAATGAGCAAACCTTCCTTTCTGCCTCTTTTTAATCTTTTTTTTTTCCAAAAGCTGTTCCAAACAAACTCCTGCAAATGGAGACTGAGCCTGAAAATTCAAATGGTGAAGTGCCTCCCTTAGGCCTTCTTCTTGCTTTGCTATTGAGATAGCTGTGCCTCTTTTAATAGACCATGATAGTAAGCTCCCTGAATTTTTTTTTTTTTTTTCTATTCTTAAAGATGTTGTTCTTCAGCCTCATTCCACAAACAAAAATGCAGATGCAAATTTCAGGGAGAAGATTAGTACAACTAAATAAACAATAATCTTTGCAAGCATCTGTTGGCATAGGAAAACTTTGCACTGTGGAGGAAAGCAAAGCTCGAATTCAGTGTCTCTTTTCTGGTCTTACAGTGTCTGTGCATTTGTAGTCTGGATAGTTCCTTGAGTGGTCACCACTGAACTTTCCTGGCTGAGTGGAGAGTAATGTGTTTAGGTTATGCTCTTCCAGATAAACACCTTGAGTTTTGTGACTTGGTGCTTGTCAGCTGTGTTCTTCTTTCTCATCTGAATTATATGCTATAAAATCACTGTAGGTGTCTCCATGAAACCATAGCCAGACTTCAGTGACAGGGGACTCTCACGTATGGCAGACAGCTCTCCTTATCCTAAGAAGAGTTTCTCCATGCTTCTAGTGCCCTTCTAAATCACATTTTCCCAGTCTTTCCTATTATCCTGTGTGCTCTCCGTGGATTTTTTTTTTTTTGGTTGGTCATTTGTTTTCCCCTCCTTTTTGTTTGTTTTGTTGGTTTTTTTTTTTTTTTCCCCTTATTCCCCCATCTACCTGTTGATCTTGATTTCTCTGTGCTGCTGTTTTCAGTTGAATTTAGTTCTCATTTGCCTGGGTCTCCATGCCCATGATACACCCACAGCTCTCCCCTGGACTTTCATGTGTGAGTGATCCTTGCTCTGCAATAGGTCACAGTTCTTGTTTAAGATCACTTTCCCCTTCTTATCTCTGAAACACACAGTGTTTATTTGCATTTTTTTGCCTTATTCAGTCAAACAAGGAAATAATTGGAGTGGGGCAACTCTGCAAAAGGTACAGTTTTAGTTCAGAAGGCAGTAATGAATTGTACTGCAACACTTCTTTTGCAATTGTCTAAAAACCTTCAGCAAACACACAGAATAATTTTAAACTACCACTAAGTGTCTATCAGTAGCATAGGATTTAAAATTCTTCTGCTTTTTCTCAAATTGATGCTGTCTGTGAAGATTAATATTTAGATCGCTTTTTATAGAAATACAACACTGACTTTCAAGAGTTAGTGGATTTGTTTTTTATGGAAGTGATGATGTGTTTCATTTTTGCTTGGCAAAATGGTGACTGCAATTTGCTGGATTTGTTGCTTTTATGACCCGTGGATGCACAGTGCGTGTGTGCCAGCATACATAATCTCAATTTTATTCCTTTATGCGGTTAGAGTAAGAAAAAAGATTTAATGCTGTGATGTCATCCACACTATGAAGGCTTGCAGTGAATGGTAGGAAAAAAGCTGTAGCCACCTTATGGAAATAAGAAACTTCAAAGCAACAGCAACAGCATGTGAGTGCAGGGTTGTGCTGCTACAGAGGAGTCGGCTTCCTTTTTTTCCTCTTCAGGATTTCTGGTTGGGTGTTTTCATGTGCACTGGATGAACTTCAGTCAGTAATCCTGTCTACACCCCCGGTCACCAAGGACAGCGGCACAGATGCAGAGTAGGAGCAGAAATAAAGGTGTTTGAAACCTTTGCTGCCTAAGGACTGACATGAGGCTGCAGGGTTTGGTTGGGGACATGGTGTACCCATGGATGTGGCGTGTCCTGAAGCACAGCTTGAACAGCCTGTTGGTTTCCTAAGGAATCATGAAAATCCTTTGCAGTTTTTTAGATGTTTCCATTTTGATTATTGCCACAGTTTAATTGATTATTTCCTTTCCAATCAATCTCTTCTGCTGGCTGGCTGAATTATGTTTTTCCATGACATCACAATCAGCAGTGCTGAGGTAATTGGTTTTATTTTGAGGTAATCTTTTGTCTATTTGCACAGGTTACCTTTCCATTACATTCTGCTCTGTGCTTTGTGTATGGAAGTAATGCCAATACTGTTCTGAGGGTGTTCAAGTGAAATGACAAAACATTTCAGAATTCCTATTTACCTGAAGCAGACATATTTTCTACATCTGTATGATTGAACTTAAGTTTGTATTTATCTAAAACTGAAATCCTATTCAAATAATATATTAAATTGTTCCAGATGCACAGTGTTGCTTTGTTGACAACAGATGTCTATTCTGGAAACAACAATATTGGTGTCTAATTAGAGCTTATATTGTGAAAATTGTTTCTAGACTTTATAGAAGATGTTGTGATTTCTGCAGAAATGGAAAAAAAAAAAAAACCTAGGGGGTATTGGCACTGCTTCACAGGGCCTGAAAAAAGCAGACAATATTTCAAGTTTTGGAGTTATTAAGTCAAAACTTTAAAAAATCATATCTATTGTAGTCTACAGGCCCCCAGTGGGCTATGGGTTGTTTCTAAAGGGTCCTGCCATGCCATGCCAACCCTCCCAGAGGCACTTGGTGCTCTCTCCAATGGCCTGGGCCCTGTGCCACTGGCCATCTCTTCCCTGTCTTTGTGCCCCTCCAGTGGCAAAAAAAGAGCAGAGCCCAATCCCAGCTGGTCTGACCACGGATCTGCCCTAACAGAAGCCCTGTGCCAGTGCTGGCACCATCCAGAGCACTGAAAACCCTCTTTGCTTGTGCCAGTGTCCACCTGGAGTTGTTTTCAGTCAGGGCTGGTGGTCTCTTGCACGAGGCTGGTTTGTCCATTGGTGCCATCCCATGGTGAGTCCCTTCAGCTCAGGGTTTGGAGGACCAGGCAGCCCCTGCCTCTGGTGCAGCTTTGCCCTGTGGAGGGACAATGCTGGGAGCACTGGAACCTTCACACACAGGGACTGACCACAGCCAGACGTGGCAGAATCTGTCCAGGATCCTGGGCAAAGCAGACATTAAGTGAAAGTATCAGAGCTTTACTCTGCCAGGCTCATTTGCCCTCACATCATCCGTCTCAGGTCTTTTTAGAAAGAAATCTGCTAAAGCAATCATATAGATCTGTAGGGAACAAGGTCATTTTATGAAAATCCTTTTGTATATTTTAATTCAAATGAAATTCATATTTAAACTGTTCTCTTTAGCTAAAATGTAAATTCAGATGCTAAACTGAACCAATCTGTCTGCCGCATATGCTTTATAATCGAACTGCCTTGACAACCCTTGTTAACATTTACATAAACTACAGGCTAATAATAATGATGATGATGGAATTAGCCTGTTACTATCTTATTTTTGTTGTATAATTTTAATCTCTGTAGGAAGGAAAGCCACTATATCTTTTGAATTAGTCAATGACTCTGCTTTACTATTATTAGTGATTTGTATGTATTTGTTTCCCTAGATAGCACAGCAAAGCCTGCTGGTTTCCTTGCGGGGAATCTTGAAAGCTGCCTGTTGTGCTTGTCATCTAAATTATTATATCGTTTAATAATGATATTTTAGCATGTTTAACTGACCTTTCTCTGCAATGGATTCAGTGCTGAATCTGGTTGGCAGTAATTTGCAAAGGAATTGTGGACAACATGATCATGCACCTCATCTGGTCTACATAAATCCTTTAGAAGTGGTGCCATGGACTTGTGCAGAGGAGTCAGTGAGCTGGTGTGGAGCTGCTGAGCAGTCAGCAGAGCAAGGTAACAGGTCACAGTGTGTGTCCTGGAGGAATGGGACAGCAGTCATCCTACAGCCTTAGGGGGCCTGAGTTTTTCCATTCCCACCAGTCTCTTTGTTCTTTTATAAGATTTGCGGTTAATATATTTCTGCATTTTTCTACACTGACATGCAGAGGTTTTTTTTCCTTCTGTTTCTTAAAGCAATAATGCATAAAGGCAAATAGAGATAATTTTAAGTTTGTATTTTGAGTATGAACTGTTTAAGGTCTCTAGAATGCAATTGATGAAAGTTTTGAAATAGAGATGTAATTGTGTTTGTTAACCAATGCACAAGAAAGAAAAAAGTAGATTTTAAGTGGTTATATGAAACATATACACATACTCAAGAATATAGTTTTACCATGTAAAGTGATTTATTAAGTTGGTTTTGACTTCCCAATAGAATTTTTACATGAGCAATAACAGCATAGAGTTTTGCAAAAAAACTGACTAAAAAGCAGCTTTCATTTCTCTTCTAAATCGATCCTTTTTAAATAATATGAGGGAGAAAGACATGTGACTGACTGAAGTTTGAAATATATGCTTTACAATTACAGCTATGAAATTGTAGGAAAAAGGAGAGATTCCCTTTAATTTTAAACTTTATGTGTAGGGAGCAAAAATTAGCGGTTCCAAAGCACAGAATTATAGCAGTATATTACTAATAGCACTATGTGGTATTGCCACAGAGGGCCTTAAAAGAATAAAAAATAAGATTGAAAAACTCCACTGGTCATTTTTGAATGATGTGAAAGAGATTTTCATGCCATAAATCCTTGCATACCACACTGTCTGGTTTTGATTTGTGCTCTCAGGGTTGTATCAGCCACACTTTTCCTTTTTGCTTTTGTTGGGGACCTTCAAAACCACCAGCAGCCCCTCAGCTGGGAGCCACACACAGCCCGTTCCTCTCGCCCTGTGTTCCAGCCTCCAGCTGGTTCCTTTCTGCAAGCCTGCTCCCCCTTTCACATGCTCTGGCACAAGCTTATGTGTCTGATCCAAAATGCTGCCATTACATAAGGAGTGTGACTTGTACAGTGCACAAGTGGTGTGTGGGTGAAGGCACATCTCGGGGAGAGTGGAGCGATGGGCTGTGTAAAAATAGGCACTGCAGTACGTGCCAAAGTGAGTAAGTTATATCGTCGGCTGAGCAACCAAACCTAATCCCCCTTCTCCTGCCCACTTTCCTCCCCCAGCCTCTAATAACTGTAATCCAATAAAATAAATGACACAAGCTGAAGGAAGTAGAAACTGGCTTATTTTCAGTCACTTGTCAAATATTCAGTCATTTCACCTGACATGAATTTTTCGAGTCTGTAAAATGTTTTAATGGACAGACAGAAAGTACAGAAAGTACAGGTCAGTTCTCTGTGTGAGTGTACAGGGGTGTGTATGTGTGTTTATATATATATATACACACACACACACAAATAAAAATCTTCATGAAGGACCATGCTTCACTGGCTTATTTAAGGATCATCAAACTGCTTTTAAAAATGTGTTAAAGAGCAAACAGTGTGGAAGTTGTGAATAGATGGGTTACCTGTGATGAACTAGTGCCAAAATGTGAATTTGATTATTCATTTTATATTAGCTGTAATTATGGAACACTAATGAAAATAAATCATGTACACTGGGATATACCAAAAGGTAATGTTATCGATTGCATCTGACGTATAGATAATAAGCTCCTGTTGAAATCATACAAAAGGTAATTTTAAGTCTTATGTCTTTGTCAAAGTTATGGTTTTATGGTCAAAACATTAAATTAGTCAGTGTTATACTACAGCCATGATGCAGTTTAATTTTGCAGTGTTGGAAAGGACAGCTCTGTGTGTGAGAGGCTCAGTCTGGAAATGTTTCTCATGGGACACTGAAGTGGACAGTGGCCAAGCCAGCCCTTCACATTCTTCCAGGGCTTTTAGGTGCCAATAGCTAACCTTCTAATATTGCACTGTTTGGCAAAATGCCTTTGAAAATCCAGTCTCTAGGGACTTTCATCTTGCATGAATCTAGAAACCATCGATCTGTGCTTCAGCTTTGGGGTTTGTGACTTACTTTCTGTATACATTTGACTTTGAGCCAAAGGAGAGCTGAAACTTTGCAAACCAGCTGCCACGTTACCAGCCAGCTTTGGCTCAGCCTTAGAGCTTGTAAATAGAAAGAAGCTCATGTGTGTCAGAAATTACCAGAACGAGTGTGGGTTGACCAGGAGAAGTTCACCGTGCTGAGAAGGGGCAAGGAGCTTGGTTTTCTCCTTAAAAAGGGTTATTTGCTAGGATGGGTAACACCATCCCATTAATGTGCCTGATGGTCCTTGAGTCCTGGATGGCCCAGAGGACAGGTTTACATTGCCTGAGCAGCTGCCCATGGGTGCTTGGGGCAGTTGGGCAATGCACACCTCAATTTATAGCTCTGCTCTCCTTTGCTTGTTACTGCCACAGAAAGGCCAGCAAGCTTGGAGAAGACAAGGGTGTTGACAAATCTGAGCTTTCAACAGCTTGTGAGATGTCCCCACTCAAGGAAGCACTTTGATGCAGGTGATAAAGGGATGTGTGATGTGTCCACTTAGTGAAAAGGTGGTGCTGTTTCAGGTCTGTGCTGTGCTGCCTGTTTTCCCTTGTGCTGCAGACCTGCAGGGCTGTTACTGTGTCAGGTGAGCTTTGTTTCTCCAGCAATCAGAGAAATCTGAGAACAGCACAATAGTGAAAGGATTTTTTTTCCTCTGAGACATATAGCAGTTGAGGTTAATTGTGCTCAGTAGAGCTGTATGTGATTACACAAATTATAAATGATTTAAAATGGTGACTGTGATTTCTTGAGCTTGATTATTGAACATCTTGGGGGGGACAAGATGGTTTGTTTGGCATGAAGAAGCTCAACTCGAATGCTTTGCTGTTCATGTTTGTGATGCATTTGCCTTGGTCTCTGTTTGCAAAATCAGAGTCCATGGACCAACACTTAAAATCTTTGAGACCCTGGCAAGTTGGTTTTGACTTTAAGAAATATTAGCCTGGGAGGGATAAAAGGCTGAGTATAAACAAACACAGGAGTCAGACAACTGGTGTTTGCACCAGTTGGATGGACAGCCTGGCCAGTGTCCAGCATGTAGATGAAGACATTAGAGAAAGCATATCTCATAGCAACCTGAACTTGCCAGTAGAGGAGAAAAGTCACGTGTGGCATTAACTCACATATGACTTTTTATTGTAGATATTGTGGTCATATTGGGATATTTTTCCTTAGCTCCTCTCAACTCTGTCTCAGTTAGAAGCACACGACTGACTCATTCCTACATCTGGGTATTGACGTCATTGTGATGCACTTTTCATTTCTAGTATAAGTGTTCCAGTCTCTCCAGCATGGAATTGAAAATGAATACATGATGCCCTTTATTATTATTGAGAAGTAAATGAACTAGAAAAATTACATTCATGGGCTTTCCAACTCTTTCTCTATTGCATTGAACATATTGGACATCAGAGCCTGTCAACACAGTCATCTGAAAATGTCTCCTTTAGTGTTTCGCTCCTTAGAACCTGAATTATTCATCAGAGATTTTACTATGTTAACATATTCTTATGATCACGTTGAATTTAATTCCAGTGCATCAAAAAGCAAGTTTGCTGTTTTTGTTTGCATAAAAGAAGATAAATGTATTAATGCTTTAGCAGATACCCTTCTAAATCCATCATAGCAAGTCAGAGCAGAACAAAGTACAAAGTAATGTCAGATCACATTAAATAAGAACGTTTATAATAGTCGAGGTGTGATCGTGAAGCACCAGTAAAGAATTTTCTAGTTCTTCAATGTGCAGCACATTAAAAAACAGATGTCTGGATTTAGGAAGCAGAAGTGTTTTATTCTGCAGGATGGGGAGTCTGCAGCAGGAAGCCTTCTGTGTTTAGGTCCAGACTTGCCGTCCATGTCACATCCATGTCACTCCATGTGGCACAGGGAGTCAGAAATGCCCTGGGCAAGCTGGAATACTTTGGAGCACAACAGAAAATAATGAAGGCCTGTAGTTCTGATTCAGCTACTGCTTGGCAAAAGGGTGGGAGATTTATTTTGTAGTATTTTTTTTTCTGGTTCCCCCTCCCTCCCCCCCTTGGAGACAAAATAAATGTATCCTAGAGAGTTTCTCTGAGCTGGTGTTCAGGGGCTTCTGCACCAGCCCTGTGAAAAGGGACATAGCAAAAACAAATTGATGTTTTGGGAGAAGAAATTGCATTCTGTTGTGTCAGAGGGCAAAAATGCACTGATGACTTTTTCTGAAACTCGGTCAAAATTATTGTAATTATAGGGCTATTTACAAGCCTGAAAATAAGTTTTCAGAGTTAACTTTTCCACATGTACACTAAGTACATGATGATGTCATGGTTTTAGTTTTGCCCATGTGAGTGAAGATCAGCATCGTGGAGCAGAGCTCTGAGCCAGAATCCATGCAATTCATTTGCTTTGAGTGCTCACTTGGAGAGAAAGACAATTGTGGTTTTATGTGATCAAAATGTTTGTTTTCATGTAGCCATAAAAGATCATGAGGGTCATTTCCCCTGTCAGCTCAGAAGTGACAACTCACATGGAGAGAATATGTGGGCCTGCTGAGGTAGCTCATGGTGTGGTGACAGAGAACAGGAATGGTGTTTCTAACTGTTCATGTGCTCTTACCTTTGGGGAGAGGCCCAGTGCTGTGGACAAAGCTAAATAAACCCGGTATGAACAGAATCCAGTAAATGCATTTTGAGCTCTAAGTGCCTTTCAAACAACTGAACGTTACTGCTTATGCAAAAAAAAAAAAATCTCTTTAAAATTACTGGCATCATTTAAATGTGCGTCAAGTACGAACTTCTTAGATGCTAAATTTAAACATAAGCAAAAAGTAGGCCAAATAGCAGGATTGGGGGTTGTGGGTTTTTGTTTTGGGTTTTGGGTTTTGGTTTTGGGGAGGGGGGGGGTTCTTTTGTTCCCCTGGCGGATTTCTTTCTTTCACTTGGGTTTTGGTTTGAACCAGATTGAACCATATTTTTTAAAAGCTTCCATGATTTGGAATTGCTTAGAAAAACTTGTTTAAAAAACCTCAGTCCGCAGACCTCCTTGAATAAACTGGATCCATTGGCTTTGTGGCTGATGGTTTAGAGGATGTCAGCAGAGGGAAGAGGGGATGTGTTGAGTACAAGTTGTCTGATGCCACAGGGGTGTCTCTTGCCCACCTGTCTCTTCCTTGATCGATTTTAAAGGCCTCTGCAGTTGGTTGGATGAATCCCACCCACAGACATGGCCTGGTTAAATTCTGGGCTTTCTAGTTCACACACAGCTGGAGCAGGAATTCCTTGGCTGCTGGCTGTCCAGGAGCCGTGGGAAAGGGATGCCTGTGTTTCCCCATCTGGAGGCAGCGGGGGAGCCCTGCCAGAGCTGTCAGCACGAGCCTCCAAAAGCTGAACAAAACTGAACTGTCCGTGTTCTCCAGGGGGAACCCCTGGAAGCAGAACAGTCTTTTCCCACTGACTTTTACTAGATGAAGCAAATCAGCAGCCTGGTAATTATAATCTGTCTGTTTTGAAAACTCTTTATTGCTCTCAAGCGCTCGGCAAGCACAGGCTTTTGATATGTATATTGACAATACATGTCTAAAGTACTGCCATTTGGTTTGGAATATTAAATGAAAACCTATTTTAAAATAATTTGCTGCCTGGGGATATGTATTTTCGTAGCAGCAACATTTATGTAAAGCCAACTTACTTTCCAGTATTTTGTGAATGGGAATTCAGCATGTATATTTAATTATTGTTAGGAAGGGGTGCTTTATTTTGCTGATTGGTATTGCATTTCGTTGGTAACAAAATCATTACAGGAATGCATGCCTAAAAGTTTGTATGCTGCATGTTTTCACCTAAGGTTTGAAAATACCATCCTATCAAATATTTCACAAAGAAATTAATAAATAATGCTGAATTTGGCACCTTTTTACTCCTACATATTTTTTGCAAGCAGAAAAAAAGCTAAATTCAGTAATAAAATATCCATTGCTAATTACCACTTAAACCTGAATGACCTTAGGTTTTCTCTGGTGTTTAGCTTTGAATAAATTATTTTTAAAAGCCATCCATGTGTCTTAAGTTACTGTTTTTAGCACATTTGCATGAACTTTGGAAGGCCATATACAGACTATGAATGTATGTGGTGTAGAAGAGGTGGAGAAAAGGTGACAGCAGATTTCATAACATTTTTGGTGAGGAAGAAAGGCAGTAGGCAGTACTGAAGCCTTTATGTCAAAGAGAAGCATCAAAAGCTTCAAGCCCTGTGTGGTGTGACCGCTGCCAAGAGAAGTATGACAATTCTCAAAACAAAGCAATCCCACCCCACCCCCATATGCTCTAGATCTGAATATCACCTCCCTGATGAATGATGAACTTGTGAAGCTCGCTGAGAACACCCTCTTTTCGTTTCAATGAATGCTTTTTGGCTTTGTATTTTCTATTTCTGCATTTGGAAGTTGTTGGTGTTTAGCTCTGCCCTGTTCACACCTGACTCCTGATCTGCTCACAGACTTCCATAGCTTGAACTGCTCTGCCACCCTAAGACAGTTGGTTTTCAAATGTGGTTTAAAGGCAATTGTTAAAATTTGCATGAGATTTTCTTCTTGTCTCTAGAATTTCGTGTAGTATGTTCTTGGAAAAGAAGGAGCACCAGCAATATCTCCTCTTTAGAACTGCTCCTGTTTGCAAAGTGAAGAACTGGAAGCACCAGCCCCCATTCCCTTCCCAAGGGCCAGAGTTTTGCCCCAGGGTGGGAACAGCTCCTGGAACAATCTACATGTAAGGGCACTCAAGATATGTAAAAGCCAAAAAGATGAAACCCAAAGTCAAAATAAATGAGCAAAATGTCCCCTGTTCTTATCTTTATTATCAGCATATTGCTTTCTAGGAACTTCATCTTCTGCACTTTGCTTTGTACAAGAATAATGGAGTCTTGCAATGTTTTTGTTTTTTTTTGTATATTGATTTAAACTGTAAGTTTAACATATAACTAGCAGATAAAATATTCTAGGAATATGGTGTTATTCTAAAATGTGATTGAGAACTTTAGTTTGGCGCATAACGTCTATTTAAAGTAGCCATGTAATTTATTGGAGCCGAGCTTGTACTGAAATAGTTCTGCAGTTTCATTATCACTTCTGTAGGCAGACCTCTGATCTAGATAACCAAGGGAATGCTATTTTGGAAGAAAATATTCTAAATGCCTCCCTCTTTGTGAATTACAGGGGGATAAAAGGAGAATACTTTCCTTGTGAATCAAAGGATGATATTTATTAAGAATTCCAGAGCTTGCTTTTCTAGAAGCTTAAAATAGAACATTGAGAGTTCTTTACCTTAACAAAATGCTAGGTTTCTAAAAACTGAAAGATTTCTGATCCATATATTCTGACAGTTTTTTAAATAGGGTTATTTTTGCCCAAACTGTGAGCCAAGTTTAGCAGTTCTGAACAAAGTACATTTCTGTAGGCCCTGCGTTGTGGTAGTCCTTCACAAATCATCCTGATATCTTAAAAGCTGAGATCCATCTCTGAAATACCAAATTGTTGGGTTTTTTTGTAGAGAGACTTTTAAAACTGATTCAAAGTAGCCATTAATCAAAGCTGCAGCCTCTGTTTTCCCCTCTCAAAGGTGGCTTTGGAAAGCACCTGCTTGTTACCCTGACCTTTTGGGCTTCTGAAAATGCAGCAAATTATTGAGAGTGGAAAAGGGTTGTGAGCATCTTGTCTCTATGTTGTTGTTTATTTAATGTTGGGGTTTGTTTGTTGGTTTTGGTTTTTCTCAGCACTTCATATGCTGGTAATACCAGGAGCCAGCAAGGTAATATCTGCAGCAAGGTTTTGGCAGATTTCCTTGCTAGAGGTTGAAAAAGCTTGAACTCTACTACGCCTCTCTTTCCCTTGGTAGCAAAGAAACAGTTAACCTCTTATATGTGTAAATGCTTTAGTGAGAAATAGTTGGGGGACTTGTCTAAAACTCCAAGCCATGAGAAAGCTTCATTAGGCAAAGTCATCTAATGTGTGTGGGGTAGGAAACAGCTCAGACTGTGGCCAAGGACAGCTGCAGGTCCAATCCTGGTTCTGACTAAAGACAAAGCTTTCATTACAGGGTTATTTTTTTCTCCGAGGAAAAATCTCAATTGCTGATCAATCTGGTATGTTTCTTGAATATCCCTTGCATTTATGTGATCTGCTGACTTGGGGGAGAAATATTCTTAATTTTTTTGCTGACAGATTTTCTGATGAAAACTCTTCCACAGGAAGACGTTTTCTGATGGTTTTTATATTTGGGCAGAGGAAGGGAATAATCATTGCATATTACATTGAAATAAACTGAGGGAAAGACAAGCTCACTTAGTCTTCACTTTACTTCAGCTTTTTAAGACTCTCAGCCACAAGGACTCAAGGACTGTCGGGCCCTGACCCTCAAGCTTTCATGAATTATCACTCCAAACCCTTATATCTGTGACTTAAACTAGATATATGTAGGTAGTGCTAGAATTTCCTACTTTTTTCTCCTTTTAATTTTTTTTTTTCATTTTTAGGCCATTTTCTCTTGGTACTGCAGGAACATTTAGCCCTTCATTTTCATTTGAGACCTTCCGAGCAATAGATGATGATTTATCTGTGATGTGCTGTTCAGTAAACTAAATGTTCATTTTGACTAACTTCTCCAGTGCTGCAAGCTTTGTAGCTTTGAGAGGAAAATTCAAAAGCTAGGGAAGGCTATTCATAGCAACTCAGTAGAGCTCTAAATATTATTATTTCAATAGTAAGATGGGATCTCCTGGACAGTTCTTAGATAATATATCCTGTAGTTCATAGCTGGTTAAAAGGAGCTGGAAAGGAGAGGGCAGGGAGCTGCAAGGCCATTTGATTGTGCTATAGGCTTTAATATCTCCCTGGTCTTATTTCAGATTCTCAGCATCACTCTTTGCTTGCTCAGCTAATAGTACACAAAGTGATCATCAATCAAAGTAAATAATGTGGCTGTAGCAGGAAACACAAGGCACTGAATGCAGAGAGAGTTTGCATTGATTCCAGGGGATTTTGGACAGATGAGCATCATCACTGCAATGTAAATAGATGAAGTTTCAGGTTCATGATTAGTTTTACAGATCACCTGAGCTGTGGTAAAGGTTTATGAGCCCTTAGCCTCTGGTAAATGTTGCTGTTTTTTAAATGCAACTTTAACTCTCTTTTCGTTTTACTGCAGGCCAAACTCACACGTTCACCCAGCTGTCAATGCTCAGTTCCAATGGGCTGAGGGTGTTGGGCTGCTGTGGCTTCAGTGCACGTGGGAAGGGTTCCAAGGAGGAGTTTGTACAGCCAAGACTGGCAAAGGGAGGTGCTGTCCCAGAAGGTCTCCACTTGTCAGCTTTGCCAGATCATCATCTGGTTTTACACCATGCTTAGGGAAAAAATATTAGTGAAGAATCTAATGAGGTGATTGTACATTTAATATTTAGTATATGATGCATTAATTTTATCTGTCATCTTTGGAAGGCCACAGCAGAAACAGAAGGAGGAAACTGTGGTAATCAGCCAACAATATGTAAATATAGGTGCAGAAAGGCAAGCAGGCATGTTGTGTGCTGGACCAGGGCAGGTGCAGCCACAGGGGAGGAGGAAGCCCTGCTAAGCCAGCAAGAGATGTTTCATGCTCGAGCTGAGAGCATTGGCACCTTCACAAAGAAATCCTGTTTTACCTCAATTGTGGTAGTTCTCACTTAACCACAGAGAGCAAGGGCTGTGAGCTAGTTGCTTTAGCACTGGAGGATGATTTTGTTTGTTGTTGTTCTTTGTCAATAATGTTTTCTCATTTTCTCTCTTTACAAATTTGGAGAAAAATTTGAAGTGATGTAATATTTTTTTTTTTGGATGAAGTTGGTGGGAAATTGTAGCTGCCAGGCACTTCTCACTCAAGGCTCTGATGATTCATAAACTTGGGATACTTGGTCACCTTGACTTTCAAGCTCCTGAGCTCTAGGCTAGGAAGCAGGTAGTGCAGTCAGAGTATATGGGCTGGCACAGGAGCTGGCTTTGCATTGAGAAGAGGAAGGCACTGAATGCTGGTGATGGAAAGCTCTGCTTTGCTGTGTGGAGTGGGAAACTATCCCATGAGAGTTTATGGCATATTTGGATTTAAACTCAGAATCAATAGAGTCCAAGCTCTCAGAATCTTCAACACTCATGAAGTAGTTTACATCAGGCAGGACCTCTGGGAGTCTCTGGTACATCCCCTTCCTGCAAGCAGGGTGTGATTAGTTGAGCTGTCTCAAGGCCTAATCCAGTTGAATTTTGGTTAATGGCCAAGGCTAAAGAATCTCATCCTTCCTGTTTTTGTATAATGAAAGAATCTTCCCTTCTCCAATTGTGGAAGTCACAGAATGCAATTTTACCCGAATACCGAAGTAACACAGACAGGATTTGATTAATAAATAGCAGCTTTACTGGGAAGCTGCCTAAGGAAGTGTCATTTTACTGCTTGAGGATTGTACACCTGGTGAGCTGAACTGCTGACCTGATCTAGGCTCAGGTAGGGCACAAACTGTTGAATTATCATGTCTGGGCATGACTGGAAGAAGCTGTACTGAGGGCTCCCACTGCTGTGGGGACAAAACCGAGATTGGTAAGGTTATACCCAAAGAGAAAGTCTTGTATTTCCCCCTTTCTAGCTCTGGTGTCAGCTTTTTTTTTTTTTATTTGGTTTTTTTTTCCTCCAATCAAGATTTTTCACCTTGAGTTGTGAAGTTGGCATTCAAGAACTGGGTTCATGTGAAAGAAAATGGGGTGTTAAATGAAACACTTGGGCATCAGAAATGTCATGCACAAGCTCTAGAGTAAGAGTGGGACTTCTTTTGTCCTCTTTTTCTAATCAACAGAACAAATTATTTTTTTTACATTTTCCCTAGAGGAGCCTCATGTGTTTTTCTACATACATGTATTTGACAAGAATTTGGGACTTTTGCCTAGCAGAAAAGCATCTTAATTATTACCCTTATTATGTAGTATGCAAGGATTTTGAGGGGCTTGGAGAATGTTCCCTTTGTAGCTTGTGCTGCATTTTGTCTGAACAGTTATAACTTTCTGTAGCTGTGTATCCTGGCAAGTATTCAGAACATTTCTGTGACCTTTTTACTGTATGGAAGTATTGCAGAACTCACTTTATAATCTCTTTTGCAATACTCTCCCCACCTGTAACTCAAAAGTTCTTTGTCTTGGGAGCTGTTGAAAGTAATTGTCAATGTACTGGTGAGAGAAACTGAGTAGTAGAACAGATAGAACTAAGGAGGTAGGAATGGAATGGATTCTGAGATCAAGGGTGACATTCATGTACCAGCCTGTCAAAATAGTAACAAAGACAAAAGGTAATGCACAGCACTAAAGAGCAGATTGTGTTAAGGCATCTGAACTGCCCTGGCTTACACGTGGTGCCAGGCAAAGTGACTTTGGAAATCATTTAATTTTTCACTGTGCACACACGGGGTCCTGCAAATAGCACAAATCCTGGAGCAGATTCACTTGAAACCATGAACGTTTTCCCTTCTGTGAGAGCTCCTTTGGTTGTTGTGGTTTAAAATAAATCACGTTTCCATGCGTTTTGACTTCCTTGAGGGGAGATTATCAACTACTTCACATGCAGGGTGATATTTCAGATGTGGGTGTACGGGGCCCTCACAGACGTTTTGTAACTTATTTGTTTTATCACTTCATCGATATGTGACCCGTCTCCAGCAGTGGAACTTCACGTGTTCCACAAAGTTCCTGCCAGCTCCGGTTGCCGAGAAGATCTGTTCCTTCATTAAACTATAAATATGTGGGCACTATCACTCAGCTTCTCAGCAGTAGCTACTAATGCTATAAACAGTCTTTTGGGGCTCTTTGATCCTAAAGCATTTGGCTATTCTTGCACGTTTGATGGCGGTTGTAGTTTGAACCAACCAACCAAACTAAGGAGGATAAACGGGATTCCCTCAGAGGTCAGAGAGTCTTAAGCATGAGGCCTGTAGTAGCATCCTGGAGGTGGTTAGAGTCAAAGCTGTTTTAGGAGCTCTGGGGTAGCTTAGGATTTCCTGAGATAGGCACATAATGAGCTCAATGATTTTGGGGTGCCTTTGTGATGTTGTAAAATGCGCCTAGTACGGTGCCTGATTAATCTTGCTGGGTGGAGGCTGGGAAAAGAGGAAAAGGACCAAAGGAGAAAAGCAGAAAGGCTGAAAAGGAAGAATGAGAGAACTTTCTCCCAAAGAGACCATGTACCAGAACTATGCACCTGAAGATGGCCCTTGTTAGTGAAGTAACACCAAATACCTCCCAGCCGTGGCTCTGGCATTATTAGAAATTGTGTCTGCAAAGAAATGCTGAGCCCCTGCAGACCATACTGGCTTCAGTGTCCCCACATGCAGCATTTTTAGCTAATAAACCCACTGATCCTCTAGGTAACAGTCAGACGTGGAGTAATACCTGGAAACCAGTTAAATGTCACAGACAGCATTTAAAACAGGAATCTTCCACCACGCATCTTACAATCAGAAAGGCAGCTTTTGCAACCATGTCCAGCAGTTAGCAATGAAAGCTCTATAAGCACAGAACAACAGGATCAGCCCTGCCATGTGCTTTATGATCAGCTTTGCCCCGCTAACTCCTTGCTCTGAGGTGTGGAAAGTTGAGATTTGGATCTTTTCTGTGCCTCACCTCCTCTGCACACTGTTGGTTTTTGTGCCAGTGTCCTGCAGCCAGGATACCTTGAACACTCTCAGATCAGTTCTGCTTTGGGGTCTTCCTTTCCTGAGGTGGGTATGATCAGGCTAAGATCCTTCAGGAAGCAATCACAGCTATTACCCAGTCATGGAGATTTTCAGTATATTCAATATATCTATTGATATCATTCCAACTTCAATAAATAGACAAGGGGACATTCCTGTGTCTTTTTTCAGGAAGTTTTACTCACCTATTACTTCTCTTCCAAAGCAATATTTCATAATTTGTAAGCAAATAATTTACTTACTACTATCTAGTATTTCTTACTAGGAAATTTTTTTGCCTCAGGGTTCTTCTGTGAGAGATATTTCTTGGGTATTGTTGACCTCAATGACACTCTGCAAACCAGTAACTCTGGTATAACTGAAAAGCTTTCTGGTTCTACCAGTGAAAGATATGATTTTTTAATTACAGAGTGAGATATTAACAGAAATACAGTGAAATGCAGTTGAAAGGGATGAGTGATAATTGCATGAATGCAGCATGGATCCTGTTTTCTTGTTTGCAGCAGTTATTTATTTATCACACACTCAAAACCAGCCCAATTATAAAAACAAGTCCTAGCATCCTGGGGAACTGCCTGAGTAATTTGCTTCTGAGTAGAAGTAATTACTCAGGTTTGCACTAGCTGACTTTCCTTTTATTAAGGTTTAGAAACAATACTGTATTTTGAATCCCATTATTCTTTTCATCGTTAGCATTAAGCACAACATTAGTAAGCCAGACAAGGGGCATGAGGTGAGCACAAAGAGATTTGCTTTGCTTGGGGGGTGGGGAAACATGATTGATGTTTATCAGTGGTTAATAAATTCAGTGGCTCAAGTCAATCTGCAGCAGCAGCAAAGATTGTTTTATAATTCTATTTCCTCTGTAAATGACATTTTAGAATTTCCTTGATTATTCATCTTTCTGGCTTTGAAAATTTCTAATTTATTTTGAAAGCTGGGTGGTAATGAGCTTGTAGGCAGCTTATCACATAATTTCCAAGTGGCAAATACACTGGTCTGTAGTTGCATTTTTGCTTCTGATAGGGTGTGTTTGCCTTATGCTTTGCTAAGCATTAAGATAAAAAATACACTTCATGGTAATTGTGAGTCCTGCCTGTGCTCCTGTGGAGGGAAGATGATTTTAGGGATATCTTATCTATCAATATGCCCCTCAAAACAGGTATGAGTGTCATTATGAAACCCTTGCAGTGGGAGATGGCAGTGGGGAAGTGACTGTGCAGCTGCTGTGTGAGATTGCATGATGATGAACTCCCATCAGTGGCAAAGGAATGATCTTCATTCTGCACCATATCCCATATCAAGTGAACTTAGAGAGTGAACACCACCTTCTCTGCTCCTCTGTGCTGAGCCACCAGGGTCTGAAGAGCTGGATCTGGACCATGAAAGTTTGTGTCCTGGGGCACAGGGACTTTCCTTCCCGAGGCCACAGGCTGACAAATCCAGCCCAGCAAGGATATTGTGATGTTGACTCTGAGCCTGACCAGGAGATGTGGCCAAGGCTTGCTCAGCTCTAGGAGGTTTCCTCCCTGGCTTTGAGGGTTTGCAGCCCACTTTGGTGGAAGGAGCTTCTGGTCTAACTGTGGCAATTCTGAGTGCAATGAGCTCCCTGTTGCAGTCAGACATGGACACAACACGTGTCTTACAAATGAATGCTTTTATTTGCATCTCCAGTAGTGTTCCCAAATGCTCTGTGCTAAATGAAATGCATTGTTTTGTTGACTTAGCTTTTATCTTACAAGTAGAGTTTTCAAAAAATCATGCATCAAAAAACATCGTGTTTTGGAGAGCATTATACTCAATAAAACCAGCGACTAAACCTTCATCTCCCAGTATTCTCACAGCAAGTACATTTAAAATTCAGGTTGTGCTGGGGCATAGCACAGCAATGAATACCCAGAGACAGGACTGAGATTGGATTTTTCTAAGTCAGCAGGATTAATCCCAATGCTCACAGAAGGTTTAGTTCTTTTCATGTAGGGTGCAAACCTTGTGGCTCTGAAGGAATTCACAGACCACAGACTTAGCACGTGTTGCACAAGATGAAAATTGATTTTTTTAAAAACCATGATAGGTTAAAAACCATATTATTTTGAAAACTTAAGAGAACTAGTATAACAACTTATATCCCTTTGTTTATGAGCTCACAGAGGAGATACAAAGATGACTATCCAGCTCTGCAGTTTGAGAGTTGGAGTCAGTTGTTAACTGGGCTTCCTTCTACCAAAAAGTTCTTTACTGTTACTGTTGGACTCCTTCACACCCCTGCCTTTGTTGGTGATGACAGGTGCACATACAGAGTTGTATCATGCTGTATGACGGAGCAGGTACTTGTTTGCCACAGCTAATGTCTGAAGCCTAAAGATGTTACAACATGAGGGTGTTGCGGGTTTCGTTGAGCCTTAAGTTACAGATGAAGAAAAGTTTGATTTATTTGTTCTGGATATTTGTAGAGATTTACTTACACGAAATTATGTTGAATTACTCACAGTAAATGGACTGTTTTCTCCTCATCTTACAATCTGAGGGGTCTGTTTGGGTAGTGAGGACAGGAGTGAGTCACCAGAGGAGCAGGATCTGATGCCTGATGTGCTCCACCACCAGCAGCATCTCTGAAGAGCTTTCTGACTGCTCCGCAAGCCTGGCTGTGGTCATCAAGGTGTTCTTGTACAGCTTACAGGCTGCTGGTTTCTTTGGAGAGGGCAATTCCTGGGGGAAGATATACCTTCCTGTGTGGATACATCCACAAATGTGGAGGTGCAGGGGCTGCAGCTGGAGCTGGCCCAGGGATTGTGCCAGGACTACAGCACCTCTCAGCAGCTTTTCAGGAGTGGATGCAGTATTTTCTCCTCTATTTCCCATTGTGAGAAATAACTTCAAAATAGCAGAAAAGATATCTTTCAGTTACAGAGTGAGGAGGAGATTAAAAAAGGAGGAATGGTTTTTTATAGATGTCTGCACCTCTATGTAATAAAATATTGAATGTGATGAAGGGAATTCAGCCTCATTGTGAGTCCTCTTACACTCAGAGGATGATAATGTAAAGGAAAACCTATTCCAGACATTTCTTCAGGCATTGCAGTTACTTCATTAGCCTTTATTTCTGCTCACTTCTGCTCTCTTGACAGCTTTTCAAGTCTTGGGTTCTTCCTTTTTGAAATGCTTTGATGTGCTCATCTGTCTGACAAACTGTTTAAGGTCTTGATCTTAATTTTACATTTGCAGATACCCACAGAGGGTTTCTTTAATGAAGTCTAAGTAAAGTTCTAGTTTTCTTCAAGAATAAACTTTTATCCTTGCCATTATTTTTCCCTTGGAACTATATTCCTATTTAACATCCAGTAAATTTTTAGTCTTACAGAGCAGCAATGGGCTTGTAGGGCTAGGGATGTAATTAAATGAGGATTTTATATTACTTTGGGGTGCCTTTTGTTAAAAGAACAGCAATACATCATAATTGAAAAGGTCTTTTGATACCACAGAGGCATGAGAGTAAGTGGCTGCCCAACCTCAGACTAGGAGTGCTCCTGTACATTGATGGATAATATGCTATTTTCTGGGTTGAAGCCATGGTTTTCCCTAGTTCAGGTTTACTGCAAGGTAATTAAACTCAACTGTATAATTGTATAAACTATATTAATTAATTTTGGCACTACTGATGATGGTGGCAATATGACTTCCCAAGTCTGTAATATGGACTGATGGGAATAATTCATTGCAATGTTGTAGCCAGATTTGGCATTTCAGGTCTATAATACAAGACGCAGTGGCTATAAAAGCCTTCTTGAGGCAAAAGGAAGAGATGTGTGTAAGAGCAAAACGTTGACATTAAGAGGAAAAAATGTTTCAAAGAGGCCTGTGAAACTAGAAAGGCACGTCTGGCTTATTGTTAAAAATATTTGGGGCTATTATGGGAGCTCTGCTGCAGTGCTGAGGGACCTGCTGCAGCCTGGAGGAGAGGTTGGTGGGAGAGGAGCACATCCACACTGTCCTCTGGGCCTTCACACCTGCACATGCAAACCTTCTGTGCAGTCTGAAACTCTTTGCTGCTTGAATCACACAGAATGTCTCTTTGCTACAGTAACGTTTGCGACAAAAAAGAAAAAAAAAATTACAAAATCAGGTAACATATTCCTGGCAGTGTGAATGGCATAAATGCACTGTCAGTTCTAAGGCATCTGCTGCAACCTTGGCCACAGCAGACTAGTCAAAGTGTGATCTCTTTTTGAAAAGGCAAAACAATCTTCTTTTTTTTCAAGGGGAACCTTTAGAGAAAATGTACTTCTGAAATCTAGAATTTCCTATTGCTTTTTATCTGCCAATGACTAGAAGAGTTTTGGCTGGTTGGGGTTTTTTTTAGTTTCTTCCTTTCCCCTAGAGTTTTCCTTCATAAATTAAATAATGTAAATGAAATATATACATTATCTAAAATAATGTAAAGTAATTCCAATAGCTAATTCCATTTGGCTAATTTTCAAAAGAAAAATATTTTACCTCAGACCCAGCATACACAGCCCTGCTGCCTTTAAATCCTAATGCAGGCTCATTCTTTAGATGAGGACTGAGTGACCCTTAAACGTGAGAAAGCTGCATCAATGGGTTTGACAAGGCTCATTAAAGTTCAATTAGTAAATTCGTTTTAACACTAGGCATCCTGTCCCTTTTATTTCCCAAGCACAAGCAATAAAATTTTCATCACATACAAGTACATACTTAAAATGTACTATGGAAATAGATAATCTTCATGTTTAATTCATCTTATATAATAACTGATGTCCATTAGGGACTCTGATCAAGCATTAGGTAGGACAGCTACACAGTGGGGCATCAGATATGTGTTCCCCAACTGTCCATACTGGGAATTTTACCAAGTGAATTGAAATAAAAATTATTTTCAGAAGAGTTATCAAAGATTTTTTTTTCTGAAGAGTTATTCTGTTTTCTGAGCAGTGCAGTCTTGGCACACACTCAAAAAAACTTGACTCAGAACCTCTACATTGAGGGATTTTATGGTTCTTTTAGCTACTTTTGTAAGTTTTATTCATTTAACATCATAATATTTATTCATTTAACAGCAATAACATAATCAGTTGTTGATTCTCAGCCATGGGGAATAACCTCCTCTCCCCTGCCCTCAGTATTAAAAAAAATTTAAATTTTCACTTGGCTGTTTGATTGTAGAATACGAGTGTTGCGAGACTCATGACGTGGACATTTAAAACATCAGTAAATCCAGAGGTAACATTCAAGCATTAGGCAGCTCCCATGTGCTGGGGCTCTTAAGGCTGCTCTTAATTCCTTTTGTGCAGCAATGAACCTGCCAAGCATGCGGCGCTTGTTATGCCGTGATGGATGTCTTGTGGAACCAGTCCTTGTCCCCAGTGCCTGCCCTTTCCCTTCCTCTGTTTCCTCTGCAGTGCTGCTTATCTGTGAGACATGGTGCAGCCTTCTGAAATGGTGCAAAACCTTTAAATAAACACGGTATTTTTGGCTCAATGCAGGCATGGGGACCGGCGTGACCGTTTTCTAAAGTGCTGGGTTGTGGCTGTTCAAACCCTGCCTTTGAGGGGCCTGTTCTGCACAGTGGACAGTGCATGCCTGTAAAACTATTCATTACAAAATGATTGGGAAAAGTAAATGACTTCTGCGATGCTTCTTTTATTGCATTTATCACATTTACACGCAATTAACGTAAAAGGATTTTGGGAATCTTGAAACATAGAAAGCCAATCATATTAACGGTAATGCACATGTCAGGGAAAGAGGTGCCCTTCGTGCTGTCCCTGCAAGTCTTGGCCATGATCACTTTAGGAGAGTTTTTAACTCCCAAATTGGTGGTGTCCAAAACTTTGCTGGCAGTTGCAGCTGCCCAGTTCTTAGTCCTGTAGCACAGGTCATTAGGGACTGCAGCATTTTGGCTGCCCCACAAGACATGTGTTTCCATGAGCTTTAAGTATTATTTGCTGGTACTGACCTTGTGGGCACAGAATTTTCCAGAAGAAACTCAAATATTAAGTCTTCCTATTTTTCACTGTAAATCACTTTGGAACGCTGCATTAAAGGGGAAAACTCTCTTAAGATATTTATTTCCCAACTATAATTAGAAAAATAATGTTCTAATCTTAAAAAAAATTAAAATACTAATAAATAGGAAAATCCACAGAGAACCCCTTAACATCTAAAACCAAGCCAGCCCAGTGACTCAGGTGTTATTAATTGTTATTGCTTAGTGTTCTTAAAGAACATTCCCTGAGTCTTTCTTGAAAGACTAATAGCTAATCTAAATAAGCTGCACTTTTCCCATCCTAGGTAGGCTAGGTCTTAAAGGCGACAGTGCAAAGTGTAGCCTCACTGTTGTTAAATATTAAATAGGCTTTTTGTGAAGGCAGTGCCTGTAACAGAGGCCCTGGTGTGTGTTTCTTCCCCTCACTGTGAGCACTCAGCCAATTGTTTTGGTGAGTCCCACCAGAAGGGGCAGAAATAAGCACACTCCTTGTAGTAGGGATGGTTCAGTAACTTTTAGATGGTGATGAAATTATACTTGTGACTCTTAACTCTGGGTTAAGCACACTTGGTCGTTCATAAACAGTTGTCTTAACTTTAACCCAAATGTTTCCTGCTGATAGAAATGCCACTTCCTTCATTTTGCATATATTCAGAATCAGTACCTTATATGATGTCTACAGCTTGGCTAGTGCGTGTCATTCTGTGAAGACAGCAACCTAACATGGAATTCAGTCCTCCCAGTGACACTTTTTGGAGGACCAGCTCTGTTTTTGCTGCCTGTACTGCTGTCACCCAGGATTCAAAGCTGTAGATACCCCTGGGCCGAAGTGTGAGCTTTCAGTGACTTGGAGGAGGACTGCACAGATGCATCAGAACAGCGTGGGCAATGACTTCTGGGAAGATCATGAAAAACTAAAGTCTGGCTAATGGAGCCCAGTTCCTCTCCCTTCCCCTTTGGCAGTCATTCATGGTAGCACAAAGTAAGTACAAAGCCTGGTGCCGAGACAAAACGCTGGTGATTTGTGCTTGCTCTAAGTGTTCCTAAAGACAAGAGGGACCTTTCAGGGCTTCCCTGAATTAATTCCTGTTCAAGCTAAAGTCAAAGCTTAAGCCAGACCTTGCAGGACTGCAGGTGCCTGCCCCATGACCATGGCACCAGGGAGCTGAGCTCTCAGACCATCTCTGTCACGGGGTATGGGTTCAGCTGGGCATGTGGGCGAGCCTGCCAGTGGATGTGTGGGGTGTTCAGCCTGCTCAGCCCTGAGCAGGGGCAGTGCTCTGCTGGGTGGGGTGACATCTGGTGTGGGGATAAAACTTGCTGAGCATCTGGACCCTCCTGGGACCAGCAGGGGTTACATTTGTGATGCTGAGTGAAGCTGGCATGTCAAAATCTCCAGTACAAACAGCATGTAGAGTTTTCCCATTTTGGCAAGTGGGTCAGTGGGATCCAGTGAAAAGCAGAGACTGAAGGAGTGGGTGTTTGAGCCTTGTGATGAGCTGAGATGACGTACCTGACATCCTGCTCAGTCTGGGTGCTCTCTCCTATTTTGGATAAGACCCCTTTGCTCCTGTGAACTGGTTGTGTGGGGGTGCTGGAATATATTTCCTGCCCCATCTGCTTTGGTGCTGTTGAGCATCAAGTTTTTGAAGCTGGCCTCTGCTCGTTCTCGTTGATGGCAACCTTCAGATCAGTTCCATCTCCAGGGGATGGGAAGTCCTGGGTGTGAGAGCCTTGTTGGTGGTTTTGTGTGTTTGTTTGGGGATTTTTGTCTTTTTAACTTAAACCTGATATGTCTATTTGAAATCAAAACATTTGAAATATACCCCTTCAGAATTAAAATGACCTTGCATAATTTCTATATTAAGATTTAAACCCATCATAATATCTTAAATTTACATAAACCTAATATTTAAACGTAAGATGTTTCCTATTAACATGCAAAGAAAGCTACAACTCTGGAAATTCTCTGGCTAAACACATGAATTACACTTAATTGCAAAGCATTTTAGTTCAGAAGAGCAACAGCTATCATCAATCCTTTCTTAGGCAAAGGTGTAGCTGAGGTGAGGTCTCTTTTAAGTCTTTTGATCATATTATGATTAGTCACAATTGGCTCAAATCACTAATTATGGAGATAATTTTCTTTGTGTGATGACTCTTGTTTAAATGCAAATCATGCTTGAAGGTTTCTTTTGTAGCCAGTGTACCTATTAAAATACTTTTTTCTGCATTGTAAATCGAATTCCAGTTCTGATTCAAAAGCAGTTTGACACAAATGGGAGGTAAAATTAATCATCTAAACAAAAAGAAATGCAAAAAAATAGGAAAGAATATGGTTGCTAACATGGTGTTGCATTAGCATACAGACATTTGAAGTTACTGAATGCTACAACTGATGGTAACTGTTACCAGGCAATCAAAATCAGTCTTTTTATTTGGGGAAAGATTAACAGGTAACTAGGAATATGCAACAGGGTTAACAACAGCACCTTAAATGGAAATGTTTTGGCTGCAGTCAGTGGCTCCCAGGTCAAACTCCTATTTAGATCTAGTTTGCATAGTGTTCCCTTTGATGTTTTCTGCTCTTTCAATGCCCAAGCTGGGTTTCAGATGCATTTGTTTTGGAGGTGAAGTGGGGACCTGACATTGCTGTCACCTACCCTGGCTCCAGAGCTGCAGGTTCCCTTCCCTCTTCCCACCCCAGTCCCAGGGCTGGAGGTGGTGTGTGGTTCCTGGGCTGAGTATCTGGTCTAGGAGAAGGGAGAAGAGAACCCCAGCAGTGCACCAATGCAAATAGCTTTGTCACCAGTGGATTTGGCTCCATCTTTTTAAGGGACAAGTTTTTGGTGTATTACAGAAAAGGATCTAGGCTAAGGACACTTGGGCCACTTCTCTGTTGGCCTCGAGGGTGCATTTGTATCAGGGTAGAAGACATCTCCTGACCTTGTAAAACGTGGGCAGTCCAGCTGAGCCTCAGTGCTGAAGAAGGAATGTCTTCTGCTCTGAGGCAGTACAGGAAAGGAATGTTGTCTCCTGTTGTTTCAGAAATCCACTCCCTTTCTTATGCGAAGCATATGGCAACAGTAACAGAAAGCATCAGCAACCTTCCTCTCATTTGGGTTGGAACTGCTTGACTGCACTAAAATTATGACAAGTGATATATTGGATATAAAGCAGGAACACTAATTGGAGATGATGTCAGATAAGAGGTGTCTGAGGGACAGAGGGAAAGGTGATGTTGGCACATGTCTCATTCTCTGTGCAAAGGACTGCAGGAAAAAGGAGAATGACAGAGGGGAAAGCTGAAGCCATGCAGAACTGCTATGGGTTTAATGTGTTTGCTGTACCCTGCCTTGGTGGCAGAGAACTTCCCACTTTGCACCCAGTGCCAAACTTCCACGGGATGAAATTTCCAGTGTGGTTGCAAACATTACTGTCAGATTTTTCTGTCTGAAAAAAAAAAAGCTTAATTGTGCAGTCTTTGCTTTGCTCTGTTCTATTTTCTTTCCTAAAAGTGTTCTAAAATACCTATCTATCCAAAATTGCCTATGCTGACTCTTTAGTGGGGAAACAGCAATGTGCTCATACCCTGGGGATCCTGGATGTCACCAGCTGAATTGGTAGAAAAGATTGAAGTTAGATGGATGGCAGCTTGAAAATTGGTCTGTGCTACTCTGACTTGCTTAGTGTCCACTGGAGAAAATGCAGTTTTGTGTCAAAACTGTGCTCTTTCTCATCAAAAGATCAAAGTGAGAGTTAATCTCCCGCCCTCTTGTGATTGTGTGGGTGTGAATTGCTCTTTTGTGGGATGTTGGGTTGGGGTTTTGTGGTAGGTTTATTTCTAGTGCCTTTTGGTTATGAACTAGGGGTTTTAAATCAGGCCTCCAGAGATACACAGCTGTCTTCTTACTGTCTTCTTACATGCTATGAAGCCATTCAAAGGAAAACTGACAGCTGTTTTCTGCAAAATACTGATTTTTCTTTGCTTTAGTTGGTAACATTCAGTATTACCAGAACTGAGTTTAAATATTCTTTCCTTCTGTATTTTGGGAGCTCTACTGGCTGCTTCCCAGTTCCATCCTAGTTCTGGGGTGAAAGACAGACATAGCCTGTCCCTCCCACCTCTGACTCTTTCTCTTAAACCAATGTGCAGAGAAAAAGGTGCTTGATACAGTGTCTGTGTGGTGGTCAAAATGCAATTAGTCTATGCAGGCATACTTTCAAAGGTTAGAAGAAACACTTTTAGTTGTTTGTGAACTATGAGAGAAAAAGACTTACAGTTGACTGTTAGATTTATAATCCTTGCAGTTCATTCTTCTCTGGTTTCTTCTGTAACCACTGCATTGTCCCCGTTTCTGTCCAACACTCAGTTACGTTTGTTCACTGACTATTATTAAACAACCACAATCTATTTTAATTGCTGGTTTTCTGAAATACCCGTTACAATTTTGTTCTCAGTCCTGGACTTCAGACATCTAATTTGTTGCTATCCAGCATCTTGCACCTTTTAGGTATTTTTTCCTTCTTGGCCATGTTGTGATGGTGGACTTTTTCTCGGGCTGTGTTGCTGTAGGGTTGGGAGTGCTGGGAAGGCTCTTCCTTCCTGCAGAGGAGGCAGGCACATGATTTTGCCATCTCCAGCTCTCAGTACCCTTGGGAGAAGCCCAGTTCAGTATGCATGAACATTCCTGCCTCCTGCACGCACACACGGTTTGGGGAGGGTGCTCTGAAATGGTCGTCCTTGGCACGGGTTCCCTGTGCTGGGAACATGCTCTGAGGTGGATGGGATACCCTTTGGTCTTCTTGCATTTATTTAGTACCAGGGAAGCCCATGGGTATGATTCAGATATTGAACCCTTGTGCAAGGTATAAATATTTGTCTTAAATAGGATTGTAACTTGCTTGTTTTAAAAGAATATTGTGAAATCAGCATAGGTGGCTTTTCTTTCACAGAAGTCTCTGTGAGGCTTCTTCATCACACCCAGAAGAAATCCAGTGGGCTCAGAGTTTTGTCTGTGGAAGGGAGTCCTGAAGAAACTGGAATTAAAATAGATATAAAAAAAAAAAAAAGAAAAATAAAGTAGAAAAAAGAGTAAAACACTCTTCTGTGTCAGTCACAGTAGTTCAAAATTGAGTTATCAAAATTTTTGTAGTTATTTTTTGTTTTTTGAAAGATAATTATGAGTAGTTGTGTAGCAGCATCAACTACAGTGCTAAACTCAGACCATAATACACTGAAAAATATATGAATAATGGCACAGAATTTTAAATGCCCTAACATTACCCTGCTACCGTACCAACTTTAAACATTTACACTTTTCAGAGGAACAGCAACTTAATTCTTAATTAAAATCACTGAGCAAATGCAGATTATATTTAATTTAAATATTTATAGAATTTGTTTAAGCTTTCAAAATAGATTAGACGTCAGACAGTAAAACTGCTAACATCTGAATGATAATTTTACTTCTGAGCCCAATTAAGAAACTAGTCAGGAGCACAGCTAATAAATCGACGCGTTCGAGGAAATACTTTAACAATGTTGTGTGTACAGAGGGCCTTTAAAAATCAGTCCTCTAAAGCAAAAGGGATATTTAGAAAAATTTTGCTGCATCTGATAGCATTTTAAGATCTTGCATTGTCTCTTTGCTTTCTGCGAGTTGCAGTTCTTCTTGTTACCCTAAGTACAGCTGCATAAAGTATGCAGTGAACCAAAGACAGATCAAAACACACCAACGTGCCAATCCACTTGATTTTTGCAATGCTAAACATGTTAAATTGATTATTCCAGTTGATTTTAATTAGTCAACACATGTAAAATGAAGCATGTAGGTCAATGTTTTCAGAGTAGAAGTACAAGCATTATATAAAGAAGATTTTTACTATTTTAAGGATATTTCTCTCAGTAAAAAAGTTGTTTACATTAAAATATTCCTCCCCATCAGTATTGCTTTGGTAACCCAGTATATCCTTTGGCACAACATTTTCTCAAATGTGGCTCAGCCACAGTCCCAGACTGCCAAGGCTTTTTCAGGGACCAGCTCAAACTCTTGGGTTCTCATTCCTGTTCTCCCCTGAGCCAGTTTTCTTCCTGTTTTCTTCCAGTTTTACTTATTTTATTTTTTTCATTTTCAGAAACACCTTCCCTATTGCATTTATCTGTCACATGCCTAAAAGTGATCATATCCTACAAGCTTTGGGATGATTTAATGTAACTTGTAGGCTTAACTTTGCAAAAATGTTCATGTTACCCAAATTACCTGATATCTGTGAAATCTTTCAGGACTGAGTTTGAACCTTCTGGAAATCTGTCTGGCAGTCTCACATTTTTCAGTGTGGCAACAAGTGCTCCTGAGATTAAAAGGCTTTTTGTGTCTTTCATAGAGATGTTACAGCAGTACTTCTTAACTTGCCTTACAGTCATGGTTTTTACTCTGCATTATGAAGTCCGTAAGAGCTGCAAGATCTTTTCTGATTTTCCTTTATAATGCTACTAAACATTATGTGAATTGTTTTAGATTGTGTTTCCTGTCTATTTGTACACTGCTGTTTAGGCTGGAATACGGTATGTGTTTAATTTTTCCTTGGCCTCATTACATTTCATTCCCTGCTTCAGTGCATCATCTGTCTCGTTAGTCCATAAATCTGATCTATTCTAATCACTGTAAATTCTCTGTTTCCCCTAGCTGTGTGTCACCAGCAACACTAGTCACTTTGGAAATTGCTTTCCTGAAAGGTCATTTTACAAAGGATAGAGGAGGAGGCATTGTGCAGTGCTGGTGCACAAGGCTGGGGGGTTGTCACTCATTTCACAGGCTCAGAGCTGCTGCTGCAGGAATGCCAGTGAACATGCCTGTGAACTCCTCTGTCACATGCTGAGATGGTCACCAGAGGAGTGCCTTGGGGCTCAAACAACTAGCATTTGGGCTTGTGATCTCTATGCAGTATAAATATGTTGGGGTGGCCTGGTAAAGGACAAGGTACCAGTTCAGTGTCACTTTTGGTGAAAAAAGGACTTTGTGGTACATAGAAACAGGCAGTGATGCAGAGCCAAGAACATGCAATGGGTGTTCCATCACGGGATCCTCTTATACAAAAACACACTGTGCAAGTCACCTGTACCTCCTGCTTAGCTTTCTCTCCTCTTCCAAGAGCACTGATGGGCTGATAGTTGGCATATTGATATGACAGTCAGTCTGTGGGTTAGCTGAGATCAGTTACAGTCAGTAATTTTCCTCCATTTTTCATGCTTAGAGGTGTCAGTGCCTCCACTATGCTCTTGTTTCTGTGCTGATTGTGCCTTGGGGCTGGTTTGGTGGTGCAGACATTGTGCTGCAGCCAACAAGCATCTGCTCATGGCCTTCCTTGTGCTGCTGCTGCTTTTTCTACTGCTTCCCCCACTCACTTAGCACTTCTACACTGTGTTAGATATCCACAGGAAACTGTTGGGCAGAGATTTCCATCTTCCCTGGATGCCTGTACAGCCTCAGCACTGAGGCTTGCCTGTTGCTGCTCTGGGTCTCTGTGGGTGTGTGGGGTGCACTGTGGAGTTTTGTCATTCTATTTTTCTTAGGCTGTGCAGCAGAGAGGTTTTGGAGCAAGAGCTGTTCAGTTCCTCAAACTACCACGTTTTTCCCTGGCCTGGACTCCTATGCTGGACTGGCTCCCCTTGCCAGTCATGTCGTGGTCCATGATATGGGTATTGGCTCATGGCTGCAATTCACTCTTGCAAAAGAATATTGTCCACTGTCTTGGATAAGTGAGTTTAAGATTCGTGAATGAAAAGAACAGGATGAAAAGAACAGGATTAAAGTTAAATGCTTTCCTGAATCCCTCCATCCTGTTTTTTACCTCTTTCTGATATTTAGCATAACTGGGAGAGTAAATGGGAATGGAAACATGCCAAGTGTTGGTTGGACTACTGAAGGGTGGTTTCCACAGCCATGTGACACTACTACATCAAAATTCTATGACACTGTTTCATAGTGGTTTTAATTAATCAATTTGATTTAATTTTGTGAGGTTTAGCAGGTTTTTAATGACCTTTTGAATTTGTTTCTGTTTGTGGGTTATTACTTGCTTTTCTAGCCCAGGGGTGCTGCATGTGTCATGCTATATTAGCTTTGATAGTCCACTGGTGATGGCAGAGGGTATAAATTCTCCCTGTTACACAGAAATATGCCCCTCCCTTCTGCTAATTTGTCAGATATGCTACTTTAATTAACAAACTTAATGCTTAGGGATCTGATTGCTGAAAAGATTTGGTGACATATTAAAGCTTTCTGGCTGGAGCTGCTTTGTTGTGTTTGCAGAAGAACCATTCAAACCAGTGCAAGTTTGCATCAGTGGAACCCAGAAAAGAAATTCAGCTATAAAGCAGATTAAATAAAGAAGTAGAGTGGAGGAGAGTAGTGTGAGTTCTTGCTGATGCTTGTGTGATAAAAGCTGCTTGCATCTGAAGATGTCAATTATGGGCAATTTTTCCTTGGTGTTGTGAGGTTTGAATTACTCAGAATGAGGTTTAATGATAAAATACTAACAACAGAACAAGTTCTGAGTAAGCCACAGCTGACCAAGCCTTCTGACTAATAGGATCTTATCTAATGGACTATTCTAATGAAGGTGTTTCAAACATACTGTGTAAAAGCCGCATATGTTTAAATTTGAAGGATAAACGTTGTTCTTCACTCATATCTCTCCATTTCTTTCTCCTCCCCAAAGGTCTCTTCATGTGTGAGTCTCATCCCCACTGAGCAGTTCAGTTTGCTGCCATCCACAAGTGTGGAGTGCTTTGAGAGGAGCCCACTGAAGGCCTGATAAGAAGGCCCTGAGTCACAGACCCAGCAAACCTGACCAGCTCCTCACCATACACTGGTCTCAAATCTCTGTTGGAGCAGCTACCAGAGGGGCTGAACTTCGCCGTTTTCTGCTGTGCTGCCTGGAACCTTTTCCACGTTAACAAAGGCTGATGGAAACCTGTATCTAGGGGGTTCTATGTGAGATCCTCTCCCTGCTCCCCTGTGGCCTCTCCCTGTGCCAGTCCCTGCCGACGGCGCCGCACCACCGCGCACCAGATGTGCAGGCGGCTGCAAAGATCTCCCCTCCCTGAGCACAGGCGCTCTCTGTCACGGAAAAAGTAAGTGTTGGTCGGTAAATGCTGGGCAAATGTGTGACTGTATGTTCAGATAAAGAAAATGCTGTTCCTTGGGGGTGGGCAAGGGCAGGGCAGTCAAGAAATCTGGCAGTGCCTGGGTTGGGAAAGCACCAGTGCCAGCCCACTGAGCTTGATTTGCCTGGCAAGGCAGCTCTCCCAGGTGAGGTGAGGTGTGGTGAACCCAAGATTCCCTTCAGGAAGGTTTATTTGGCTTAAAATGTTTTGTTAGCAAATACTGCTACTGACTTCTAACTTTTAATAGCCTCAGTTCACCTGTCTTTATTTTAAATTCAAAGCTACTTTACCCAAAGTGTTCTCATCAGCCAAGCCACTAAACAGAGTAGTTTAGTGTTCATCTGTCTCATTTCTTTACTGTCCAAGATGAATCTCAGGGGACTAAAGCTCTGAACCAAGTGGTTTCAGGCAATTCATCTGGAAAACAGAGCCACTTAGACTTTTGTAAAGAAAATAATTTAGTAATCAGTGTAAGAGACCTGTCTCTAAGCCAACCCATTTGGAAAATTTGCCAGTGTAGTAACTACAAACATTTCATGACAATAATACTGATGATGTCTTTCCATTATTGCCAGAATTTCTTCTTCCCTGCAACTACAGGACTGAACTGGCTTTGCATCATCTTCCATAATCCTGCATTAGAAATGTTTTGTAATTTGAGATTGATGCTGCAGAGCTGGACATTGAGCAGAGACATTTTCCTGAGCATTTCCCTGCTGACCAATGCAGAAGAAATCCTTGGGAAGCAAGGAAGCCGTTGCTGCCACGCTGCTGGCAGATGTGCCAATTCAGTGCATTCTCACCCAAACACAGAGGTTTCTCAATTTCTTGTACAATATCAGTAGGCCAATGTTCCTGGGCATTCTGCTAATTGGATATGTATAGTGACTCTTGAAACTTTTACCTAATCTCAGAGTTCAGGCTCTTATCTTACAGTTTATCCTCATTTTTAATTTTTTTTTTTCAAATGAGAAAACACTTCCTTGTGTTCATGAACACATTTAACTGTGCAATTTCTGTACCTTCCAACAAGCAAGGTCCCATCCCACAGTGCTGGATATCACCCAGATGCAAATGATACCTTTCCTTTTTGAAAATTTCTCTGGCAAACATAAAATTTGAAGTGAAATACTGCATGAAACAAAGTGAAGGATAGACTGGTCTGTAGTTATAATGTTAATGCAAGGTTTTGGCTGTGTGATTTTTAGCTTTGCTTTTGTTTTGATTTATCTATGGTTTATAATATTTTGAAAGTATAAATGTTAGGGTAAGAACAAAGTTCCTGTACATATAATAGTGAGATACTCATTGCTCTCCAGCAACAGTTACAAGTTATTTAGGGCAAACTTTTGCAGGGGTTTGCTCTCCTGGCTTTTTTGCTTTGGGCTGTGTGGAAAAGATGTGGGGCAAAACCTTCCCACAAAGTGGGAGCAGGGGGACAAGTAACATGGGTTCTAGCATTTCAAGCTCAGGGAATCTCCAGGCACCACTTTTCCCTGTAGTTCACAGCAAAGCATTCCAGGTTCAGCACACGGATCAAATCTACTGTTTTGCCAGCTTGGTTTCATGTGGTAAAGGTTACTGCCTAGTTAAATTAAATACATAGAAAAATACAAGAAGGAGCAGAAGTGATGTGCCTGGAGGCACTGGAGGCACAGAAGCCTTTATGGTGCCTTTCACTGGCTCGATTACATTTCTGGCAACTATTTTCAACATTGTTTTTGAGCAATGTTAGTGAGGAGGGAGCAGAAAGAAAATCATTCCAAATTGATGTGCCCTAAGGACTCATCCAGAAGACTTTCACTAGCTTCATAAAAGCTCCTGCACACTTAATGTAAAAATTATGGCAAAATGGCTAGTCACCTTTTCATAGTCTTGTCTTTTCAGCCTCTTGCTTTTTAGTGTACTACCCTTGTCCCTTAAAATTCAGAGAAGAGTTTTGAAGTTTACATACTATAAAACCCGTAGGTACCAATCTTGAAGGATGTTTTGAGCAGCACTGTAGCAGAAAGACAGAGTCTGCACACAAGGTCAAGGCCCCAGGAGAGTCTCACTGGAGACTGGAGACTTGTGAAGTCCCAGCAGCACATACTGCTCTGATAGGTGAGAATGATTTGTTAGAATTTGACTAAGAATTCATGAGAAAATAACTTTCTGGTGGAGAAACAAAAAAGCTTTAACATCACCAACCCATTAGTGAAGAATTGTACTTTTGGAGAGCGTAACTATTTCCATAAAAAAAAAGTCCCTGGTTGCTGTCTAGCAGTAAAAATGCTGTGAAGAACCACACAGGTTGTTTCTGGGGGAAGCATTTCTCTCTCTGACAGCTGCAGTAGAATTGCTTTGTGCTTTTCTTAGGAGAGGAAAAAGCCCCCCATACCCACCAGTGTGCTGTGTATTTACCTGCAGGATTTACCATCTGTCCTGCTCATCCCCTGGCGGGTGGGAGGTGAGGATGTCCTGCTGCCAGCATTCAGAGACCAAGAGGAGGGGAAACCACCTCCAGTTGGATTTCATAAAATAGCTATTTGTTTCCAAAAAGTGCCAGCAGATTTAAATTACTACTGCTGTTGTCAACAAGTTCCCCCTGCATATTCTGTAATGATTAAGGTCCTTGGAGGTTGTGGATCACTTATGTTTCTCAGCGTAGCTACAGATTGTGAACATAAGGGTTGCATCGAGTAATTTAAATAATTAATTGAAAGGCAGAGGTTCCTTTCCTTCTGTGTGCTTTGCGTAGGAAAATTCCTGCTGACTCCACATTTCTTGCTGCTGAAGAAGATAACCTGGTCAGGTAGCTCAGTGTTGACTCAGAACTTGCCAGCTTTTTCACTTGACATAAAGTTGCTCTCAGACACAGCTGCTGCCTTGCTGCTACCAGTGCCAGAGCCAGAGAGTTTGATGACTTAATCAACATGTTATTCTATCAGGGACCATTTGTGGATTCAAATCAGATGTAGGATGATAATTTTTGTAATGAAAAAAAAAGAGTTAATTTTCTCAAATTCAAAACATGCCCATCATAAAACACCCCGTGTCCTGTTCCTGATTTGCTCTGAAGCCAAGACTAAGCAGGTGGTGCACCTAGTCTGAACTATGCAGAGGAGTGACTTTTATCTTATTATTTGCAGCAAATTTTCTTAGAATCTGATGGCTAAAAAAAAAAATCAGGGCAGCTTTTTTTTTTTTTTTTGTAAATGTCAAAACTGTATCCTTATTTCTTTGCAGTTTATTCTTCATTATGTGATTGCTTTCTGTGGAGACTGAACCATGCAGTAGAAGTTTGAGGTTCACCTTCCAAATATCTGAGGGTTAAAATTAAGTGTCAAAACCTTAGATAGACCTGGATAATACAGACAAACTATAGTGTCTTCTGATCATTTCTAGTTAGGGCTCCTTATTTCTATCCTAAAAAAGAAAAATAAAATGAAAAAAATATATATAATATTGGACTTTTCTAAAGGAAATGCAGCTGAAGGAATACCTATATGGAAAGTGGTTGGGGAAACTTCTTGCAGCCTCACAGTTTTGGAAATATAAGGAGCAGGACAATAATCTGCAAAGAATAGGTCCAGTCTTTATGCTTCAGTGAAGTGATGCTGAAAACTTTTAGCTGACACTGTGAGTCGCTCATTAAACCCAAAGGGAAACAACGGACACTTGGAGGCTTTAGGGGTACTTTTTTTGTGCAATAGAAAGGATTAGTGCAAGGAAAAACTATGAAATTGCTGATTTTAAGTCTTCAGGGAGTCTGGGCAGTGCTCTACTTTGACAAAGAGCAGATCCAAAGTATGATAAGCCCATTACCAGAGAAATCACATCCTTCTGACGTGTACCTGGCTCAATAAATGCTGCCTGAAACACAGTCAGAGCACATTACTCTCCCTTGACTGGTGTCTGTGCTCAGCAGTGCAGATGGGTATCTTCTCTCTTGTCTTTTTGAGAGTTTATGGATTACAGAATAGCTCTTTCATGGCCAGTGAAAGCAGATGAGCCAAATACTTATAAGTGATTTTTTTTTGGCACCACCAGCAGTGCCTGGAAGTGGGCTACTGAGTTTCAGGTTTGTTTTGTGCCCTTCCTGTGTTCCAGCTCCCTTCTGATAGTGAGACCAAGTCAATCAGAGCATCAAGAGGGTTCAGACTACTAATGTGCTCAGTATTGATGGAGATTATTTCTTAAAAAGAGGGAAAAGTATGAGTCCTTCTGCTCCATTACAAAGACCATTGCTTTTTATGATAAGCAGAGATGTGCTTGTTTACTTTTTTTCCCCTTGGAATTAAATTTCATTGAAACTCTTTACTGTTGCATTGAATTAAAAGCTTCTTCTCCCTATATTTTTATAATATTACAAGCAGCCATTAATCATCTGGTGACTTCCAAAACAGATTTTTCATTCAAATTTAGCTTTTGCTGTTCTTGATTCTAGCTGGTATTAAACACTTCAATAGATCCAGTATATTCAGGTTTTTTTGGTAATATAAAAATGTAGATTTAATATCATTGACCTTTGATTTGGGAGAGCATGTGATTACGTTATATTTTGTTTTGAAAGGGATTGCAATTTTTTTTTTCCGAAATTTCAGTTGCAACAAGGTGAAAGTCAGCTTTTCATTTTATATGACCCTTTATTACCTGGGCTTCCTTCTAACCTTGTTCTCTGTGATTTTATATTGCTGCAATTCCATTGCACTTAGAGGACATGGGACCAAACCCAGGACTGTTGTGCTTGTCCTGAAGACCTTGAGAGCAACCTTGCTTTTCATGTCTCAAAGAAGTTAACGCTTAGTTTTGAATCCTGACCTGTGTGTACAATTAAAGTACTAATTTAGCTGCTAGACTGCTCTAAAGCTTCAGCATTAATCAGGAGATAAGCAGTAATCCTGGCTTTCACAAACTTTTGTAAGTTTACAGAATTATAGAGCTTTCTCTTGCAAGGAAATTTCTTGATCTAATTAACAAGGAAAACAAGAAGCTTAAAGCTGGCACAGAAGCAGTGTTGTTGGCTTGTTTGGTTCTGGGCTCTGCTAATAGCCTGCTGCCTCTCTTTGCAAGCAGGGACACAAAATGCAGGGACACAAAATGCACCTTGTTCACAACAGCAGATTTGCCCCAACCTCTTCTGGGAAGACTTAGACAGTCACATTTCTTCTCTCCTTTCTTTTCTCCCTAATATCTTCCTGACTAAGAGCCCCCAGTTGCATCCTAATTGGCTTCTTTCTTTTAATTGACCATCTCTCCTTCTCAATGGCAGCCAATGCTGACCTGCTTTCTCTGTTGGAGATGCATATTACTGGAGATGCATATTACTGTAGCTCTTTTGAGACAAGCTGTTAAAAAAAGAAAGAAAGAAATTCTAGTTTATCTAGCTGGTGGATAAACAGGATTTTAAATGCTGCAATTTTCTTCACAACTCCCTGTAATGAGCAGGAGGGGGCATCTACCTATTTTCTTAGGCTTAGCAATTCTAGCATATCCTATATGAGCAGGGATGCAACAATTGTTCCTAACATCTACTTTTCTGTGCTTGTTTTAATACTTCATAGATAGGTAAATCAGTAATTGTAACTGCAATATGTGATTATCACCTGTGATCATGTAGTAGAGGTTGCCTAACATTGTGTTTTAAGCTTAAGCAAGGGTATGCACACTGTATCTTGAGAGAGGTTTCTTTCAGCTCACTGCTTAGCAGACCTTTCCAGAGGCTTTTCCTGGTTTATTCTTGGCTTCTCCTGACATCCACAAATGACTGCAGAAAGATGGGTTATCTGCATTGCATAACAACTGTCAGCAAACAGGACCCCTTTGCTTCTTTGGGCCAAAAACAGCAGATAAAGGCTGACCCTCACCTGGTTCTGTTCCGAGTGATGAGGCTGACTCATGGTGCTCTGTACAGTTGTGGGGGATTCTTCCATAAAAGCAGCAATGTATTAAGAGTAGATGTCATCAGAGAAAAGGAGCTTCAGCTTCTGTGAGTTATTTCTGTCCATTTGGCAATCTGCTCTCATCCTCAATTAAACACTGTATCGCCCTGGTGCTCCAGCATATTCATTGCTACTCAAAACAGGTATGAAATAAATACTACTGCATTAAAGGGCATGTGTGACCACACAGTAATACTTAGGTGCTTATGGAGATGACCACTGCAACCTATTCTTAAGCACACAGATTTTATAACTGGTGCTTTGTACAGCTTAAAGAGGATGGGAGCGTGTTCTGCCTGTCTGACCTTGACTGAGTGTCTTCAGTGCTCATGCCCTGCCATTTCCACGTGGTAGGAGGAAACATCAGGAGATCCTGCTTCATGCCAAAGCAGCTGGTAGCTACAAAGGACATGACATGAGAAAGCAGCTTGCTATTACAATGGGAAAGTAGTAAAGGCCCTGTCTTCAGACCTTGTAAAATGTCCTCAGCTTGGCATTGTGAAAATAGGAGGTGATATCTGCAGTGGTTTCCACACAGTTGTTTTGGCTTTTTGGCAGAAAAGTGCTGAGGGGTCCGAGCCAGCTCAAGCATATTATTGCTGTGGCCTGGTCAGGGGCTCGTAGGGACCATCACAGACCAGAGATTTGGATGAAAACATGCTGGTGAAATTGCAGCTACTTATGTAACTATCCATCACCCACCACCATTCTTTGGCTCCCTGGCAGCACAGTGATGCTTTTGTATGAAAATCTGTGCAGCCATTGTTGTATTTTAGTAGGAAGTTAAATAGGACTCCTGGACTAGGGACAGACAACTTCCTATGACATTTGTCATGAGAAGGACACCTGTACTGGAAGTAAAGAGTGTTCAATACTTAAGGCTATGTTTAAAATCCTGCCCAGTGACCTTTTTAAGAGAGCTGAGAGTGCTAATGCACAGGGTAGTCTGTGAAAGGATATATGCTCTTAATCAGCTTCCCAATAGTAAGATAATAAAAGCAATAATCCTTTTAGGATTCTACTTCTATGATCTCTATCTATATTTTCCAAGGTCACTAAGCGGAAGGGAAGATAAAGGAAGATAAGCTTCCAAGGAGCTGAACCAGTAGAGAAGTGAAAAACATCACACCCACCAGATTGTTCTGCTTCCAACTCATGGTGAGGGAGTCAAACCATGTTGAGAACAGACGGAGTGGTTTCACAGGGCACTGGTCACAACAGATTTCCAGTGTAGCATGAGCTTCATCTTGTGGTCCCAAGAATCTTTCCGTACATTGAGACTGAGAATTTGGACTTTTTCTTTTATCAGGAGACCAAACCATTTGGCCCAGGGGAGGGAAATTATTTTTAGAGTTGACAGGTCTGATGTGGATGGGTTCAATGGGTTTGTTTAGTATCTTTAAAACCACAACAGAAAACACCTCATCTACCCCCCAAAACCTATCACCCTCAAAAATTACTATGTGCTGCATGTGAAAAAAACCTGCTGTTGGTGAAATTTTTAAGATTGTAGGATAGATGCAGTAGCAAAATATGCCATTTAAATGGCTGAAGTTGCTTCTGTTCTCAGCTGTGGTGAACCCTACCCCTCAGTACCAGATATCCGTTTTCCCCTGACTTCATTAGACTCTATATACAAGAACAAAAACCTGACTGTTTGCATATTAAACAGCATCATATTGAGCTGTGCATCTCTTGTGAGCTTTTGGCAGTAGAGTGTCTCTACTGGGTCAGTCCATGGGTCCATCCAGCCAAGTCTGCTGTTTCCAACAGAGAGCAGTAAAATCTGCCCAGGGAGGATTGGTGAGCCAAGGGCAAGCACACAGCCCTTGCCCCTGTAGTCTCCTGGGCTCCAGCAATTTCTGCTAAGTGGCTTCTTAAGCCAGATCTGGGATTATCCTGTTTAAATAGTCCCAAACGGCTTCCCCCCCTTGCCTCATTATTTTGTTTAATTGCTTTTTGAACTCATCTAAAATGATGAGGGTACAGAGGAAGGCAGCAGGTGATTAGAGGACTTCTCCTGTGACAGTGAGAGGAGACATTATCAATGCACACAAATATCTTAAGGGCTGCTGTCAAGAGGATGGGACCAGACCCATTTCAGTGGTGCCCAGTGATGGGACAAGGGGCAATGGACACAAACTGAAACACAGGAAGTTCCATCTGAATTCAAAGGAAAAGCTCTATACTGTGAGAGTGACAGAGCACTGGAACAGGCTGCCCAGAGATGTGGAGTTTCCTCTGGAGAGACTCAAAACCTACCTGGATGCAATCCTGTGCAACCTGCTCTATGTGAACCTGCTTGAAGAGAGTGGGTTAGACTAGATGACCTCCAGAGGTCCCTTCCAAACCCAACCATTCTGTGATTCTCTGACTAAGCAGCAAATTCTCTTCTCCTGCATGAAAAACACACTGCTTTTTTCTTTAGGCCTTGATTTGTTCTTTCTCTAATGTTGCTATTAGTAGAATCAGTAAGTTTTCTTCTGGTATACTAAATATTTATTTACTATAAATGTTTTAGTTAATAAAGAATGTAGCAAAGCCCCAGTTTGTTATACAATATTTGCTTTGACTGCCAAAGCCCAGGACTGCCTTTACAGTAGAACTCTTGTCTGTACCCAAAGTCTGTTCCTTACCCTGTTCATGTGGAGCTCTGCAGGCAGTTCTGTCTCTGTTGGTGGAGGACTCCCTGTGGTGGACAGGGTGTGTAGGAGGACAGCACTGTACCACATGTTGTTTATGTGCATAGGTGATGGAGAAATGAAGAGCAGTGGTAAGAGGTTGTGGACAGCAGAATTAAACGGTGCTTTCTCACGCCAAAAGAAACCTCGGGATCTAATCAGAACTTGTCACATCACATAAACTGTAAAATTTAATCCCTCATGATTCCAACCTGGGAACTTTTTTTCTTTGAAGTGCTGGCCATGTATCTTTTCTCTTTATAGCATTACTGTGTTAAAGCCCAGTTCTAATGCATACTGTGGCATGGTAATGACTTTTTTTATGTGTGTGTACTGTGCTGTGAACATCCGAGCCAAATTGTTGACAGTCTTTAATGTGTTTTGGAGCAAATACATTTCCTGAGGTACGATGTGTTCCACCTTATCCTTTAGTTAATATATTGATTCTTCTGCCTCAGGCAGAGATACTTAGGCTCATGTCTCTTGGTTGTTGCTTTTAATTTGAATTCAGTTATGAGCATTGAAGAAACTGTCTCAGACATTACAATTGTTTTAAATTCACTACAGAAATGGTCCATGAGCCATTAGATTTTTTTCAGACATTCACATGGCTGAAATTCAGGCCTATAGCTTAGACTGTGCCAGGCAGCTGTAGAGAATATCTTTCCACATCTGCTGCATTGGACAGCAATTATATTCAAGTTACATAGGAGTTGCATAAGATGGGTTGAGCCCCTCTGCTCATTTAACTGATGAGTATCTAGCTGCTTTTAAAAGGAAGGGGCCCGCTCATGTTTCCTGCCTTCACTCGTGTCTGTATGTTCCCAGTACTTCTCTTGCATTAGTTCTCGCCTTCAGTAGACCCATTAGTGAACTATTCCAACTCATTAATTAGCTGGGATATTTGCCAGCTGGGGAAAAAAAAAAAAAAAAAGACAAAAAAGGAAAAAAGCTGGGCTGGTGAGCTGATAAAACTCCCCTCCAAGTGCTGAATTTCAGGCATGATGAATAGCCAGTCCAAAACACGCCCAAAGCCATGTTTTCCCTCATGTATCTGATGGAACAGCAGTGAAGCATGAAAGTTCTGTGAAATAAAGTTCCAGCTATCTTAATTTTATCATCTTCCTCTATTTTCTGTCTTTCTGTTACTGCTTCTAGCCTGACAAGCAGAGTGGTTATCAAAGAGTTCCAGTTTGGTAGAAGGATGTGCTTTGCTCTCAGGGCTGAGCTAAAAGCATGAAAACTTTGAGTGTGCACAGTCCAGGCTTTCTGGACTGAGAATCCAGGGATGAACCCAGCTGGGGTACATTGTTTGCTCTACTGCTTCTCTCAGATTTTGTTTCCAAGATAGTAGGTCTTGATTTATCTACTTGTAAATTGAACATAAGTGTGTTTACGTGTTGTACAGACACTGTGGGACTGAAAGACTGACTGAGTGTCTGAGATAATAGAGGTGCTGTGCAAGCACTTGTAATGAAGGAGTCCTGATAAATTAGCTGTCAGGCTTCCTGTACAATTTTTCCTGTGAAGATATACCAATATATTGATGTCATAAGGGTACTTTGAAATATAGTCAGGTGAACTAGTTCACCTAAAGAAAGAACATGTCTAAATTGTAGTCCTGTTTCTCTCTGTATCTAACACAAGCTGATTTCTAAGATGCAAAACCAAAGGAAACCCAAACTGTGGTGTTCTCCATTTTGCTCTTTCTTTCCCACCCGTTTTGACAGCTTGCATGGCTCCTGCCACTGGCCAGGTACATAAGTAGAAAGTTGGCAGTACTAGTCACAGGCCACCTTCAAGCCTGGCTAAGGTCAGGTTTGCCGAGAGTCTTGTGGGGAGGTTTCTTTCCCGTGACTCTGCACCTACTGTGCAGCTCACCAGGGTTGCCTTGGTCCTGTTGCACAGGTCCTTAGGCTGGGGAAAAAAACATCAGCTTCATTAAGATGTGGAGCTGAGCTGATTAGCCATGATGATTTACAGCAATGACTAAATGATTGGTGAACTTCTGGGTAAAATCTGAATTTTGGGGAAGGAGGTTTACTCTGTGACACTTCCCTGGTTTTGCTTATGATTGAAACAGAGTGGCCTTTTACTTGTAGGTGAAGCAGTTTTGGCTGCCCTCTGACAGCTCACAAGGATGCTGGGGCTTGACACAAGCATGAATCAATTGGCTTCTCAGAAAAATTCTGAGAACTGGCTCTCTGCCACTCTGCCTGGAAATGGGACAAAAGTAATGTCATTGCTTCATTCTCTTTCACTTTGCTGAAAATTTTTTTTGTAGTCAAAAATCCTCAGGCTGGAAAAGTAGTCCACAAAACTAAGAAAAAGAAACAGTGGTGTGTTTTTGTTGTCAGCAGTGATGGGATTTAGGGTGACTGAAAAACCCAAAGTACTTGGCTTTACACGATGAACTGAATTGGAGAAATATGGATTGAACAGACAAGTGCTAATCTGCAAAGAGCAAGTGGTGTGATTTTTGCCTCAGGAAGAAATGATGCTTGGGTGTGAGTGATGCACAGCAGAGGAGCAAGGTTGGAGACTCTTGAACTGATGGCACAAACTGCTCCTTCTCAAGCCAAGGAGCTTCACTCCCATCGCACACTGGACCCACTAACTCTCTGCAGAGCTGCCTCAGTCAGGAAACCTGGATGAGTGGGAAGATGCCACTTCAAAGACATGGTAGAAGTTATTTATTTTGCCTTCCCATGTGTGGAAGATAGGAAAATGTAAGGGCAGATGATGAATCCATCAGGAGTCGTTTGAGAAAACACTCTGTTATGGTTTCAAGCCTGGGAGAGCACCTGTGGAGAGGGGATGTTATTATTTGTTCACAGAGAAAGATAATTTACTTTCAATAATACAAAAACACTTTAAAAACCCCCCAATGTTTTAAAGTTCTCAGGATCTAATTAAGGAAGTATGTGCAATCAGCAGGCCCCTTCCTGGAGCTGGTGTGACATGTGGTGCAGTGTCCCACCTGCTGGGCTCCAACACCAGGGCTATGACATTCCCATCTCTAGAGCAAACCTCTGGCAGTTGAAGGTGTGTGCATCTTTCAGCACCTTAAATTTTGTCTCATTTGTTGACAAGAATCAGTATGTTCATATTTCATAGCATTTTTGAAGATATAAAACCAGGCTGGTTTCAGTATTATCTCCAGAACGTTTAAATGTGTTTGTGGGATTTTGCAGGGTCTGTTATACTCAACTGAATTCACTCTTTCCATTCTTTAATTAATTTTGGATTAAAAGGATATGTCTAGAATTAAGCATGTTCTTGCCAGTTTAATATCACTTATTAATAGTATATTTGGACCATGAACAGAGATGGAAATTTGCTATATTAGTTACTTTTAGGCAGCTTAACATTTTTAACAGAGAGAAAAATCCGCCTTATGTAACTAAGTCTATAATTCTAAATGAAACTCATTTAGCTGATCTGATAAATAATTAGTGAAATTGGAAATTAGACAAATGCTGATTCATTAGCATCTTGTTTTAGAATGTGATTGTAAGGAAATATGAATGGAAAGAGAATGCTGGAAGTTTATCTGTTGGTAAAGTTATATTTAGAGAGGATGAAAGTAATTTATTCAAGATTTAAGATGGCCTTAGCTGACAATATTCAATTTTTTCCCACAGCGAAACAGTGCTAAAGATTTCTGCTGTTATAAAATGAAAGTGAGGGTCATCAAAACTCCTGTGAGGATCATGAACATATTGAATAAATTTAGAAATAATAAATCTATCTAATGGGTTATTCTCTGGATTTTCATCTGGGGTTTTAGGGATTGCAGCGTAGAACTGGCAGGAGCAAGATGAGGCAAATTAACTGAAACACGGCAAAAACTGAAGGAAAAGCTTGTCCCACCCACTGCAGAGAGGAAACCTCAAAACTGAGCATTAATTTCTCTTGTTTTGGTACCTCTAGTACAACACACACACTGTGGCTGTAGCTGTTTGACATGAGCTGTTGTTAGATGGTGTTGCACTTCTTCCACATGCAGGATTTTCTGTGGCTTGTTTGTAGACAACTGGTTGACTGTGAAGAATTGGCTGGTCGACATGGCTTCTGATTCTCATTTCTAATCTTGAAAATATATGAAATACTTTCTTCATCTCACTCTTCCACGGAGCAGAATTACCTTAAGACTAAGCTTGCATCTGTGAAGCGTAGGAATGACAGGATCCATGAGACAGTGTGCCCAGTAGGGGTCAGTTCGTGCTGTGGAAATATCTGGGAATCCTACATGAAGCACCAGAAGAAGTCCTGTTGCTTCAGTGATTTTAAAAAAGTTTTGGATCTGCAAGAGACTGTTACTCCCTGCAAACCATCATCTCTGCTGTTTTTACAGCGCTTGTTTCCCACACATCACTGTGCCTCAGACAGCAGAGCAGCACGTTGCTCTCATCTGTTTGGAAACTCCTTTCTCATTCCTGGTGGTGGGGAAGGTCCCCAGGTATTTCATGTGGGTCCTGCCTACCCTCTCTGTACCCCTGAAAGGTTTTACCTGCACAGTGGTTGTCCTGTTCTCTGACAAGTGTTTTGGTGAGCAAGCAGAGTTTGTGTGCATGTGGAAGAACTGAGTTTTAGGTGTCAAACCAGACTTTGGACAAGCTGAGATGATTGCACTGGATTACAGGAATCTCTGAGCCCAGGCTGGAGGTGAGGGATTGCAGGATGATGAGCTGAGAACTCAGAAAGGCATCCTGAAAGTCCTTGAGGAATGGTGTCAGAGATGCCATTGGCTTAAGATCTGTGAGAAGCCGTTTTTAGCTCTTGTTCATGGTGTTTGCATAAGTTACAGATGGCTGAATTTTTTGTCCTCTGCTTTGTATCAGTACAGGATGAGTAGTTTCCTCAGTCTGTAGTGAGACAGTGAGCTGTCATTGCAGTGATTCATTACCTCACTATTGTTCTCTACACAATTTGTCAACCCAAACCCAACTTTTAGAAAATGCCCATATGTTTTACAGCATGGGAAAAATAATAACACAATGATCCCTGTGGATAATTAGAGGTTGTTTTCAGGGCCATAGGTAGTACATATGGAAATGGTCAGTTCTATAAATATATGGGTAAAATTCAGAAGTACTGGAAAGAAAATTAACAAATAACAGGTGCCCAAGTGTTCAATTGGCCCCAACAAAGCCCCTTAATCTGTGTGAACAAATGTTTACGAGCAGAATTAGCCCTTTTGGCTATACAATCTGTGCATTGTGTACTTGCTTTCATTTGCACTAGATATGCACAAACCCCCAATATCACTGCATTATGTATACAAATGCAAGCCTTGGCTCTATAGAGTGGTGATGCACAGTGTAACTTGGTGCAAAGGCCAAACTTCAGGTTAGTTCTTGAAAAGGTGACCCAACAAGTGAACTACAAAGCTGTGCTCAAGCTCCACACTTCTGGTTTTGAAAAGCAAAGTCCCAGAAGGACACTCAGCCTTCACCTTCAGGTACCTACTGACTGTTTCAGCACCCCAGTGCATGTTTGGAAAAACCCAGGCTGAGCATAGTTTGTTTTTTTTAAGGGTTTTATTTCTTTTATTGGTCCTTTTAAGAGTAATTAAATATAACACCATAATATTCTTTTAATAACCCTCTGACTGAAATCTTTTTTTTTTGCCTTTTTTGCAAGGTGGGTGGCCTTTATAATGTTTTTCACCATACTCAAGAAAAAATATTCAAAAAGTTTCAGAAATCTGAAACAATGTGGGTTTTCATTTTGCTGCTTCCTACCTGCTTCCATCCTCTCTGAAAACTGAGAGAGAGATGAAAAAAACCTCACGCTTTCAAAATTCAGAAGAAATCCAGCTTGGATTTATGCCTAGTACAAGGGTAAAAGGGTTGCACATTTTCTAACTAGGATTGTCATTTTCTAGTATACAGTGCTGCAGTTGACTCGCTTCACAGAAAAGCAATGTAATTCATTTTATTTTGTAGGTACAGAAAAGGGACCCTACCAGGTCATGATTTTCTGCTAGTGATTCACACAAGTCGGTCCCTTGGCTGAGTGTTCTTGAGGATGATCTTTCTATAACGCAGAAAAATCTCAATTATTGCTTTCAGCAGAGGTTAAACAAGCTGCCATCTTGAGCAGCTTGGAGGTAATAAACTGTGCTGAACTGAGCCCAGCTACAGGCACACATCCTACGCAGGGCTCTGGCCCTGGATGCACACAAACTATGAGCTGTATTCTTTATGCTCCAGGGACTATTAAGTTAAGAAACATTTCTCTTTGTGCAAGAACTTTGTGAGTGATAGGTGCCAAAATGACACGTGGATTGTCACATATTTGGGCTTCAAAATGTTCTGTTTGCCAGGGAAAGCATTTGTTTCAGTTAGATCGACAACCAGTGCACCTTGAGCACCGGGCTGTGTAATCCTGGTGCTGCCACAGAATCAGAGTCACAGAAAGGCAGCCTCAAATCAGTGCAAGTTAAATAAACTTTTGGGAAGTTCTGAGGACTCTTAGTTGAACCATAACTAATAGCAACACGTTGAAAAAAAATTATCAGGTAATTATTAGAGAACAATAACATTGTTAGGCTGATTGGGCTGTGCACTAAGGGGCTGTCAATCACAGTTGTTATGAAAAGCAGAGCATTTAGAGGCTGTCAGTCACACCTGTTTGTAAAAGCCGAAGGACTTCAAGAATTGTTATGCCTGAATTTACCAAATGCAGAAATAACAAAAGCACCAGAGTTTCATGCAGACTGATATTACAGTTTATGTAGAAGCTCTTGCGTAAATTTGTGCCTTTATTCATCTGAAAATATGACACTGGGAGCTTGGAAAGGTTTATTTTTCAGCTAGCTCCTTTATAGCACTGATTATTATTTTTTTTTAGGGCTGCTTAAGTGTGTCCAAATCTGGTAACAAAAAGTAACTTTTGTTATATTCCTTTGCTGTGAAGCAAAAATGTTCGAGTTAGTATCCAAATAGCAGAGAGCTGGTGCTGGAGCCCTTCAGTTTTCTGAGGAGTTTCACACATTACTGCATATCTAAAACACTGCAGCAAATAGCAGCTGGAGAATTTAAAAGGATTCAGGAAATCCTTAACATGGAGGTATTCACCCACAAATGCTACGGGAAATGGTCCCCGTGAGATTGAAAAAAACCTCATGGAACCTTCTGTCTTCATTTTCCAGAAAAGGGTTGAACCCACATATTCACCTGATTTAAACCAAAAGTAGTAGTTAGTTGTTCAGGGATGTTGTTTGTTGTGTTTGGGTTTCTTTCCCTTTCCTTTTCCCTTTCCTTTTCCCTTTCCCTTTCCCTTTCCTTTTCCTTTTCCCTTTCCCTTTCCTTTTCCTTTTCCCTTTCCCTTTCCTTTTCCCTTTCCTTTTCCCTTTCCCTTTCCCTTTCCCTTTCCCTTTCCCTTTCCCTTTCC